>NW_012101366.1:1710466-1792454 GCF_000951045.1 Mandrillus leucophaeus
TTGTAAACACAACTTTTCTGGTAAGACCCATTAACACCTACCTCTCAATATTCCCTGTTATATATATTTTTTCACTATTAGATAATTCATTTTTTGTTGTAAAACTATTTGAAAACTACATGAAATTTAGCCAGGTGCAGCAGTGCACACCTGTAATCCCAGCACTTTGGGAGTACAAGGTGGGTGGAATGCTTGAGCCCACGAGTTTGAGACAAGTCTGGGCAGCATAGTGAGACCTCGTCTCAAAACAAAAACTATATATATATATGAAATTATAAATTAAAAATAAAATAACCCATATTAAACCTTCCTTCGTATGTATTATACTATGTATATTATTAATACTAACACTTCAAAAATGAACATTATAAAGTATTCTCGGTTCCACTAAGTATTTATAACAAAATGTTAATGACTATCTAATAGCCCATGGTATAAATGTACCATAAGTCATTAACCAATCACCTAACGTTAGCTCACTAAAGTAATTTGGTTTTCCCTATTATAAATAAGACACTATCTTTTACATAATTGCTTGTGTACATAGTTAATGGCACCCTTAAGGCAGAACTTTTTTAACTAGATGACTATATCAGAAGACACATATTTTCTTTTAAGGCTCTGGATATATAGAGGTGAATTATTTTCTACAAAGGCTCTAATGAATTATCCTTCTACAAGCAGCATATGAGCATTTAGCGTACCCACTCCATTGTCAGCGTAGAACATTTTCTAAAAATTTAACTTCCAGGGTAGAAAATGGCTTCTCTCTGGAATTTTAAGCTATGTTCATTTAATTACTAATTAAGTTGAATTTTTAAATAGCTACTGGTTACTGGGTGTTTTCTTCTGTATGTTGTTATGTCATACCTTTAACCCATTAAACATATTTTTAATTGAATCACAAAATTTTAGTGTGGTTGATCTAATCATAATAGTTCTTTACATGCTAATTATATTGCCTTGTATTATATAATTGTTATTTTCATCCTAACTATTGGTTTCCCAGTGAACTATGTGCATCTGTCATAATCTTTACCAAATTCTCCATTCTCAGAAGTCCTGTAGCACTCTATAGTGTCAATCTACCATCTTAATATTTCAGTCTCTATTATCTTGTGTTTTTCATTGATAGTTTCTTTCATATTAATATATTACCATCAGAGAGATAGTAAGTGTCTTAAGAATAAGAACAGGGAATATGTTTATCACCATTACTAGATTTCTAATTGATATTATATGATTCTAATTTGCTTCTGAGTTTATTATTATATATATTCAACAAAATATATAGCAAATTAACTCATTGTGTGTTAATGACCGTAACATTCTGGAAAAATGTGTGTGCATTTAAAGACCTAGAGAATAGATTAGTTTTCTCAATATTTTTATATTTGCAGTGAAAGGTTTGAAAATAAAAGTCCTTGGGGTATGTTGAAATTATTTCAAAAGTTTTAGGATTGTGTATAAAACAGCATTCACGTGCTCTTTTGAGCATGTTACTTGAACCATAGTTACGTGAAAGGTGGTGTGAACCATGTGATAAATGATTACTTCACGTCAAACAACCCAACTTTTCTGAGCATGCTGGTTTTGCAAGGATTTATAGTTCCCTGCCTTCATGCCGGAGTTACTTCAGCTTTCCGTGATGCATTCCAACTAATCTGGAGGTTAAGGCATTTCTTGATCATGGATAGATCTGCTTGCTTCTCAGCCCTGGAATTCTTTATAAAATTCCAGAACGCGGGCTAGAAATTGACTTAGGGAATCCAATAAAGTTGCAAGTCTTGGCGGTCATCCAAGCTAAATTTATAGACTGGAAGAAATGTGGGCTTTCCATTGTTCTCTTTTTCACCTTTCTGGGATTTCTTTTGTGTCTATGTGAGTGTGTGAGTGTAAATTTATCATTTTACTGACATTGCAGTGTAAATAACCATTGAGGAGATCCAGTTAAAGAATTTTCACTTTGGATCTTCTCTGGTCTTTCCAAACTTTGACCCAAACCTGCACCAAGAGTGAATTTCTTCTCCCTCTGTAGGATGTTGATGTCATAAAATAAGAAGTTGTTCTTGAAAATGAATCATGCTAGTTTAACAGCTGACCTGCATGTTTGCCAGCTAGGTGCAACTCCCTGAATCCTGTCCTTCCCCTGACTCAGAGCCTTCTTTTTGGACATGATCTGAGAAAATGTGATCATATGTGTTGTTTCTCTTCATTCTGTGACTGGCAGTGGGGGAACAAAAACAATCTCGGAAGCGTATGAGACTTCAGTTTTGTGTGTGTGTGCCTGAGGCACTGTCGTGCCTGGAGATCCAAGCAATCCCTCTCCTCCCCTCTCCATTATATCTGACCATTGAAAACCTGTCTTGTTTTTTTACAGAATGGGTTTGCTGTTGTGAGGCCCCCTGGCCATCACGCTGAAGAATCCACAGCCATGTAAGTACCAGGGACTGTTGCCCATCTCCAAGCACCACGGTTCCTGGCGGTCACCTGCCCCGTGCATGTTTCTGAAGCCTTTAATTGTTAACAGATGGACTGAAAAATCTTGCGAGGTACTCCCAGAAGCAGATTTATGGCTTCAGAGATCATATAGCATTTTAAAAAAATGCTCTGAACATTATTTATAATGGTTTTCCTGGATGATTTGCTTTCTTATTTCTCTGTTCTTCTCTATTCCGCAGGGGGTTCTGCTTTTTTAATTCAGTTGCAATTACCGCCAAATACTTGAGAGACCAACTAAATATAAGCAAGATATTGATTGTAGATCTGGTATGTATTCCTGGCCAGAGCTGCATTTTCAGTGATTCTAGATAAAAGGGAGTGGATTTGTATTTCTCTGTTAGGGTTGTCTTGCTTTTAGCACTTGCAAACAACTGAAGGGTGTGTTTCCTTTGAATGTGGAAACTCATTAAACTCAGGATTGCAGTTCTGAAACCATAAACATTCACGTTTCACTTTCATGGTGTTAACTGCAATTTAATGAGAAGAAGGCGCAGATCAGGGCAACTTTTATGATCCTTAAATGAATTGATACTTCCACAGTTAAAATAACCCAACAGAACCTGAATTTACTTTTCCCTACAGAATATAGACTCAATAGTCAGATGTGCTGGAAAGAATGCTGTTGCTTTGGTAACCAATTGGCCACTTCCCCTGGTTAGCAATCATGTTGCTTGTTGTGCAACAGTGGTATTATTAAAACAAGTCCGCATGTCACTGTTACTGAAAAGATCTCCAATCTCAGATGCCAGTTTGGGATGATTCTCTAAAGGAACTCTGAGTGATTAAAAGTCAGAGGCATTAGATTAGTCTTGCATTTTAACGTGATGCATTCTTACACAATAAAGTTATAATTTGTTTAACAAATGGTTTGTTTAAAAGCAGATGACACTTGGCATATTGTCCACAGTATATTCATGAATAATGAGCTGGAGATCTGCCCCGTACAAAAAGGACCAACCCAGGAAAGGGCGAAAGAGAAGTGAATGGTGATTTATGAGCCCCGTTTTCGGTTTGCCTCCAGTTCACGAGGAGGTGTAATAGGTTGTCTGACAAAGCATAGACAGGAAATGAACCCTGGCATCCAAACTGAACCTGGGACATCTGAACTTAATTAATTTTTGCAGGTGATAAAAGATTTAAAGGCAAAATATGCTAAAGGTTTTTTTTGAAGTGCAAGCCTTAATAGTCTAAATCTTGTTCATATCTGCACTCATAATTAAATCTTATTGGAAGTCACGGCCTCGCCCTCCAGCCTTCGAATTCAGTTAAGCAGGCACACCAAAGGGTTGAGAGAGCACAAACAAAGCCATGTGAAGAAATGCTTAGTTAAGTTAAAACGAAGATAAAAGAAATGGAAGAACGACACCCATTTGTTGTGCTTCGTTGGAATGGGTGTTTTTCACACACTATATTGAAGCATTCCTGCAAGCACTTCGGAGAGAAGAATATTGAAACCCGACTATCCATGTATTTTCCAAACATGCCTAAGTCTCAATGTCGGTCATAGTTCACCATTAAAGAAATGTGTTGAAGGCCTAGATATACTTACAGCAGCAAGATGTTACAATTTTACAAAAATCAAGACATCAGTACCCATTTTCTCATTTATATGCAAAATGACAGCTAAATTAATTAATAACTGCCATTCTGCATAATTTGTAAGATATTAAATTTTAGAAAATAGTATGCTTTTTGTTCTGTAAGTTCTATGCCAGGAAGATAAGCCAGAAACTTAAGACAAGCAGATAAAGAGCAAAGATTGTGGGGAAAGAATTTTTCTAAGCTTTCTAAATTTGTGAAAATTATGTAAGAAGGTGATTGATTGGTCAACTGTTTGTCCTATCCTTAAGGATCTTTTAGTGTTTACTTTCTAAAGAATCTCCTCTGCTACCATTTTAAGGTTGTAGGAGGATAGTAAAAAACTGTTAGGAGTCCCCTTTGAAAACACATTTGTGATATCTAGACTTAAAAGTAGTGAATTGTACAAGAGACTTGAAAGCTAAAATGCCTCCCTTGTGGTAAATGGCTACTTTGTACTTCAGAGGATTTATATGTAAAGTTTTGTTTTTGTACAGTAATACAGTATAGGAATAAAAGACTGCTGGAAAAATCTGATACGATTTATAAAATAAGTTACCTGGTAGCTCCAAGGAGTTTCCTGTAAGCTTCCTGGCCTTTGATTATGTATTTGCTCCATTATCCAATCAGAAAGGATACTGATTTCCCAACAGGCTGTAGTAGACGAGAAGTTTTTGTTTCAGATTCTCTAAATATATGGAGTTCTGTCCAAAGGGTTGCCTCTGAGATCACCACCAGCCCACATATTCTTACTTTCAAGTCTTCCAAATTCTGCAGCTGCAGGGCTACTTTGAGGAAATTCCTGTTTCTTCCAGCTGCTGAGAAGGAAGTTTTAAAGTGCCACGTGGCCTTGAGACATCCGTTCTCCCTGGCTGACAGGTCTATTCTGCAAGTTAGCAATGAAAAAGCCAATAGATGGCTTTTCAATAGCCAAAATAAAGAACAACAAAAAAGTTATTCCTGCAAGTCCAAAGTCATTAATGTTAGCTGGGGGGTGTGAACTAACTCCACAAATTATAGCGCCAATAGATGGCAAAGGTACTCCTTTGTCCAGCAGATTCAGCGTTTTTATATGCTTAGTAAATACAGAGCTAGAGTTCTAATTCGCCTGCTACTTTGGGTCACAGCCAAATTCAGCAGTGTTGAGTATTTTAGGCAAGAATGATTCTAGCTGATCTGTGGAGCTCATTTATTCCATTTTCCTTTCTGAGGCAGATCCCAAACATATTCAGATGGGTGTGGAGAGGGAGCAGGTGTACTTGCTTTTCAACTTGCAAGAGACTGGCCATTGTGTTTAGGGGACTAACTTGTCCTGCAAGTAAGACTGTATGACTCAGGTAGCTTTTAGGTAACGTGACTTTTAGTTTGACAAGCACTTTTTAAGTTGTCTTTGTAAAAGGAAAGTTAATTCAAATGTCCTTAGATTTGGGGAAATTGCGTTGTTGATCAAGTTCATTTAGATCTTTATTACAAGTCCCTAAACTAAATAACTAGGAGTGATAACATTAGCTGGTAGAATATATGATTTATTCAAAGTTACTCAAAGTTATTTTAACATAATAGTGAAAATATACAGGTTCTAAATCCTTATACAACATCAATGTTTGCAGTATGCTTTTTAACCAGTAACATATTTAAATGATTTTTCAGCATTTCCCCACATATCTTAGATACAAGGTCTATTTTGGGGCTTTTAATGTTTCATTTTGTTTCATTTCTATAGTAATTTCTCACAATCACCAATAATTTTCTTATCTTAGTTTATTATATATGTGCTGCCATGCAGAAGCAAGCTTTAGATCATACCTGACCAATGAGTATTTTGTATGAATATTTTACAGCAAGGAAAACGAACAAAAAAAATGATATTTTTTTTTCCTTTTTTTCTTGAGACAGAGTTTCACTCTTGTTGCCCAGGTTAGAGTGCAATGGCATGATCTCAGCTCACCGCAACCTCCACCTCCTGGGTTCAAGTGATTCTCCTGCCTCAGCCTCCCGAGTAGCTGGGATTACAGGCATGTGCCACCACAGCCAGCTAATTTTTGTATTTTTAGTAGAGACGGGGCTTCTCCACGTTGGTCAGGCTGGTCTTGAACTCCCAACCTCAGGTGATCTGCCCATCTCGGCCTCCCAAAATGCTGGGATTACAGGCGTGAGCCACCATGCCCAGCCTTAAAAAAATGATATTCTTAAGACTATACTGTAAGTTGTTCCCCCAAACAAAAGGCATAATTGAATTTAACTTTTATCACTAAATATTTGGTGGATATGAATACAGAATCAAGAATTGCCATATTAGAATGGATTTATGTATTTTGATAATAATGTCTGTTGAAAATCTTATTATGCTGTGAACAGGATTTTATTTGTTTCTCAGAAATTGAGTAACACGTTTTTCAAGAACAATTTTATATCTGAGAGAACATATCATTTTATATGTGATTGTTTTAAGTAAACATTTACAGTGTCCCCAGAGAAACAAAAGTAATCAAAGCAGTATTTTTCTGCTGTTCAAATTGTGGATGCATTTATGCTCAGACCAAATGTGTCTTAGAACTGACTAAAATTACTATTGTTTAGGGGAAATACAAATATTCCCTTAATGTTGTTTTTCAAAATATTTTATTTGTCCATTTTCTAGATATCCAGTAATAAACACAAAAGACATTGTGGCTTTAATTTTTTCACCCTTGTTTACATAAAGGAAAATAGTTTTATCTCCTCCTTCCTTTCCTTGGGATATTCAGAAATCCAGGAATTAATACAATTTGACTAAGTTATTTTTTTTCCTGATGATGTATGCCTTTAGCTGAAACAACTTTCTGGGATAATGTGTATCTGTCCCAACATTATGATTTCTTAATTTTGGATATGTGTACCATTCAAAAAGGGGAAAGGATTATTGTATGTCTATGCCATGGATGGTAAGATCAATGCAGGTTTTCAGAATTCACCAAAAGGAGGCTATGATAGTGTCTAGTGAAGGAATACTGGGCTGGAGATGGGCATGAAGACAGGTCATATAAACCTCCTAAGGAGCAATAATGACTGACAACCCACCTCACAGTTTTGCCAAGAGGATCAAAGAGATTATGAATGTAAGTTTCAGTTAACTGTATAATCATTAAGAGTTTGGCCTTTGGAATAGGAAGTAGATTCAAGACCCAGTCATGCAACTTATTACCTGTATAATCTTAGTAACTGAAACTCTCTGAGCCTCTGTTTACTTATTAAATAATCCATACCAGATATTTATATAGTGCCTGACTAAAAATTGTAGGAATCATTGTTGAAAATAGTGTGATTCTGTATCTTACTAATATAAAATAAGTATATAGTTACAAGTTTTTACAACTTTCAAATAACAGAACCAGAAGCTATGTATGTTTAAAGTATAGCAGTCAGATTCTATTGAATGCAAATACATAAATTATCCACTTCTGGAGTGGCTCATTATTTTTGTTCAGAAGATATTATGAAGCATATTAATTAAGGTTTTTTTTTTTTTTTTTTTTGCACTTGAGGTCTTTCAGTGAAGACATTTAAAATAATGCTATTAGTTCTATTGACTTACCTTTCTTATATCAATTCTGGCATGTATCTGTATCATAAAACAGTGAGAAAAAAGAACTGTCAAGTTTTATATCAAGCTATTTTTTTCTTTTGAGTGGGAAAGAGGACTGGTGTAGGGAAAGGAAAAAAAAGCAGGAAGGAGGCTGTAAAGAAAGTCATTGTATAATATTTAAATTAGGTAGATTGCACAAGATTGCATAAAACCCCATGCCATCCTTCTGCTTTGGCCCAAATGATTTAAGAGCTAATGAGCTCATGCTCCTGTGTCTTCGACTCTTGCGTTACCATTTTATCAAAATGAAATATGAAGATTTTTTGCATCTGGCTTCTCTTTTGAAGTGATTCTAACTGCGGAGGGATTGCTAACTGAACTGAACGCTTCAAGAAAGCCAATTTATTCAGCTGGTTGCAAAGCCTTTGACCTTAATGGTGGGACTTGGCAAATCAATGCATACACGTATGTTTAGTGTTCTGTCAAGAATTGCGAAAATGCTCTGTAAGCCATAGATCCTTCTGCAAAATACTAGTTTGTAGTTTAGTTTAAACATTAGTCTTTTTTCAGAGGCCAATGAGGCTAGTTAATTAAGCCTGAGGGGTTATGAACTGTTGGCAGTTAATAAGTCATAAAATTCCTCCATAAAACAGGATGCAAGATTCCATCACTGAAGCAAAGAGTACAAAGAGCCGGTGTATAAATATCTAATTGTACCAAAGGACTGGGCTTTCTCAATGACTGCTCATCTGGAGTCTCCAGGGCATGCTCGCTGTGGTTTCCTGATTTTTAGAAGCCAGTTTAAAAAATGAGTGCATTAAAGGGTAATTTGCCTGAAAGTTCAGGAAGTAAAGGGGGTGGTGTGGAAGCAGGCTGAATGGGAGAAAGAAAAGAGGAACGTAGTGAGAAGACAGAAAATGAAAAAGAAAGTGGAGTAGAAAGACAGGGAACTAGAAATCAGAAAGGTTGTCTCCACACAAAGTTAGACATGACTGTATTTGTCGTCTGTTTTCATTTCCCCGTAGGATGTTCACCATGGAAACGGTACCCAGCAGGCCTTTTATGCTGACCCCAGCATCCTGTACATTTCACTCCATCGCTATGATGAAGGGAACTTTTTCCCTGGCAGTGGAGCCCCAAATGAGGTTCGGTTTATTTCTTTAGAGCCCCACTTTTATTTGTATCTTTCAGGTAATTGCATTGCATGATTACCCCTAATTTTCTTGTCCTTTGCTGGTGTTTTAAATTACACGAGATTACTGAATTGTCCCATGGGACCAAAAACCAGTGCAGAACAAGTGCATAACCCAGAGCACTGTTCATCAGAGAAGGTTGGGCTGATTTGATGTGTTGTTTGATGTTTATTTCAAGAGCTCCCCTGTCCTTGTTTTCCTCTCTTCTTGCTTTCTTCCATTTGCCCTCTTCTCTGCCCACCATGGTGTGTCTTTCTCTTCCCAGGTTGGAACAGGCCTTGGAGAAGGGTACAATATAAATATTGCCTGGACAGGTGGCCTTGATCCTCCCATGGGAGATGTTGAGTACCTTGAAGCATTCAGGTTGGTACTTCTTTCTCTCTGAAAGTGGCAAATTGGAAAATAAATGTCCATTGAAATAACACCAAATATGAAAGAGAAATGTAAATGTAATTAAGGTAAATTATCGCTCAAAGCCACATAGGAATATGTGTAAGAAGAAAAGATATATCAAGACCTGGTTTTAATTATACAGGTATATTGGCCAATGGCCCATTTTCTCCCTTCCCTCCCAAATAAGGAGAAAAAAAGATTTATTTTTTAAATAGCTCTGTCTGCAAAATTCTGCCTATTATAACATATGATGTGATTTTTACAGTAGACATTAGCATATTCATTGCCCTGAGAAGTTCTTCATTACCTATTTAATTTTGTTGACCAAGCATTTCTCAAACTTCATTGGACTACAGAATTCCTTTTTTACATAGCAGCATTTAGCATTCCTAGTTCTGGGGAGCTCACTCATTTTGATGACATTGGCCAAGGCAATCTCATTTGATGGTAGGGTAAATGACTTTTGTATAGTTTTCCTTTCACATGAAAACATTAACTAATTAGTTAGTTGTTTCCAGTTTCTCTGGAACAAAATCTACAAAATGTAACATTAATTACAATGTATTCACATAGCGTTGTGCTTTTGTCTAAGCAAATAGCTAAATATTAATATAAATAAGAAAAAACAAATTAAAAGCTTTCTTTGAGAGAATTTTAGAAATGAGCATTTCTTCTCTGGAATTTAGAAAACACTAGTTTGTAGTTTAAACATTAGTCTTTTTTTCAGATGTCAATGAGTCTAGTTAATTAAACTCGAGGAGCCTCCCTTGCAAGATTTTTGGAAGAGGTTTTAGCCTATTGGTAATGCATAATTTCTTGAATTTTCTATTTAGTTGAAAGCAAAACAACCACATAAAAAAGCTTTACAGGTGTTCATAGTTTTGAAATTTGCCATTTACAAGTTCCCATGAAGAAAATCCTATTGATACCCTACATTTGAAACTTACGGAAATAATGGGGAAATTTTTTAATTAATGAAATTTTGGTGGGTTTCTGTTGTCCTGTGTGTCACACATACTTCGTTGTCTCATTTGAAGTTCATTTCTCATGAGAAAGCAGGTCCAGGAAAAACGATAGAAAAATAGCTATTTAAAAAATACATTTAAAATAAATATGTTTGGCTTGGCATTCAAGATACACAGGAAAATTCTACCCACGTTCTGGAATGTGTATTTTGGGAAAAAATATACACAAAGATATCCACAATGTAGAAAAAATAACTGAAATAAATTTTTCTACTATAAACTTGGGTTGATTGTGAAGACATTTTGCTTTAATTATGAGCAAAATAAAAAATCATGCAAAAAAATAGAGGTTTTAATGTTATGAATTCTCTTTTTCAACATCACACATACTATTACATTTGCAAATTTCACAAACATTATTAATATATTGTAGGAACTTTAACAGGATAATAGATTTCATTTTTATATCACATATGAATTTATTTGTCTGCCTCCCAAGTTAACCTGGTAACTTACATGATATACATTAAATTTACATTAAATACACATTAAATTCTCAACCTTACTATTTCATACAATCATATCCATTATCTTTGATGCAGAATTCATAGATTTTTAAAATCATTATAGTTCTATTTGGGGCACTATAGCTTTACATAAAAATAAATCATGTATGCACAGCAATGAAAGGCAACTTCTACTTTGTGCCTTTGTTTTCCCATCACAAAGTGAGTGGTGGATGAGATTTTTTTCTAAAGAATCTCTTTGAACACAACCATTTCATCAAATAATGTAAAAGCAGATATTAAGTGCACATATTGTTTTGTGGTTTAAATGGTAAATGAATGACATACTCCTGAATGGGGTTGACTATTCTCAAGAATGGCACCTTTTCTTTGCCTGGAAGGTTGACACTTTATATTAGCAAAACTTTTCAAAGCTTCCCAGTGTATCTCCATTACTTGAGTTTAATTAGAGAAGTGGCATTATTTAGCTAGGCTGCAGAAATGTAAATTTCTGGCTTTCAATGTCGATATTTATTTAAGAACCAGATTTAATTTATAAGAATCCTGCCACTTTTGAACTATGGCATGTCTGCTATTCATCATTTATGACTGGAAGTACTTGTGAATTTGTTATGGCTAAGTAAGCCATTCATTTCAAAAACTGGCATTGAACACATATTATATGCCAGGCACTGTGGTAAGCACTTGGAGTTCAGAGCTGTTGTTACTTTCAGGGATCATAATGTAAGTCATACTTATTGTTCTAGAGAACAGAAGCGCTCAGAGCAGATAAAATGATTAACTCGTCCTAAATGGTTTCAGGAAAGGTTTCATCAAGCATTGTTCAACCTTTGCTTCTAAAGATAAGTGGGAACGTTCAAGGGGAAAAAAGGAATTCGAGTCACGGGGTATTCATACTGACTGGGCAGAGAGAATGAACTGTGAAATGCATGGAGCCGTGAAATGATCTTTCTCTATTGGCTCAAGGACATCAGGGAGGGATTGGTAGAAAGAAGATGAATCATACTTTGTAAACTCTTATGCAAGCAAAGGATACCCCAATAATACATGTATATACTCCTTTGTCAATTTGGGCTTAGTCAGATGACTGCCAAATAATTTTTAGTGTAGTATTATTTTCTAAGCTTATCCTTAATACACTTCTTGTTTCCTAGTATTGAACCAGAAGATCTTTCTGGCATCTGTGTGTGGGTGCAGGAAATGGAGGTGGGGGGAAGAGTAAATGGTGCTTTTTCTTTTCTCTTAGTTTTTAATTGTTTCTGGACTCTTATCTTTTGGAAAGCCTCTCTCCCTGTGAAGCTACATTCATAGTGGGATATAAGATGGCTGCTTATTTTACTATCTAGAATTTGTCACATATATTGCCTTCGTGGTTTCTATTATGTACTTTTTCTATGGCAAAAAAAATCATAGACAAACCAAAGATTTCATGTTTAAAGCTTTAAATATAATTTAAAAATATAATAGAATAACTAAATTATTTCAAATGACTAGTTATTTCTTCCAAGCAGTTATCATTCATCTCTGAAATAATTGAAGGGTATATTTTAGATTCTTCACGAGAATTCTTAAAATATTCAGTATCAAATATGTTTTATGTTCAGCTAAGATATATTTCAAAGGTTACTATTGTATAAAATAATTATGGCTATTTTTATTGAGATCTTACATGCTAGGTCCTAGATTAGAAACTTTATAGATGTTATGGCTAATTCTTAAGTGCTTTATATAAGTCACAGAACTACTAATTGGAAGGGCAATAATTTGAAGTTGGTTTGTGACTCTACAATCTATGCTCCTTTTGTCACACCACGTTGCTACTGTCTTCTGTTTATGACTTAAAATACTCAGGAGTAATAAAGCACAGTGACTTTTTACCAAAGTGTAAGACCTTCATACTCACATAGCCTCCCAACCTAAGGCACAAATGCCCAGTGAACAACATGGCAGAGAAGAGCTATTCAATAATATTTGATTGAATGAGTCAATGAATAAATGAATGAATCAGAGAAGAAAGAGGGAATAACGTTGGCGATAGGAGCATTGTCAAGCTCAGGTATTAAGTGAACCTAGCAAAAGTCTGAGGGAACTACCTTGGCTTCTCAAAAACTGTGCTTTACAAAGAACTCTGAACATCTATTCATTTTGTTGTAAGAATGTCAGACTTCTCTTTATTGAACAAATCTTTTGCTGAATGCCTGCTAAGCAATCTCTGTTTTAATCATTTCAAAAGGATATTCCAGTGGTTTTATACTCTCTACAGTCCATTGATGAGGATTGGGCACATTATTTTTTCTAAAGACTAATTCTTTTAAGAGCCCTGCAAATGTTAAAGTGACTATCTCAGACCATTTAAGTGGTTTGTTTATAGTGGGCAAGAGACAGTTGTGAATCTCATGCTTCTGTTTAAATCTGAGAAAAATATCTTCAAATGTTTAAAAAATAAGTAGCAATTTCCAATGAGTAAGATTTTAGTAGTCCTTGAAATGATGCCTATTTTATTAAATAAATAAACAAATGCGTGAATGGAGGACAATTCCTGTGTAGCCCCTTTTAATTTCAAGAAAAGAAATATAAGCTCCTTAAATTTAGCAGGTTTTAATGAAATAATTAAAGTGACCCATTTGGCATATACTGAGGAGTAGCTAAAGAAAGGTCATAGAGCTGTTGATCTGGGTTCTTTAGATGCAAACAAGTTCTGCTTTTAAATATCATCTTTTCATGTCACTGTGTTGTAGTATGTATTAATTAATTGATTAACCTTAGTTAATATTTGTTATTGATGCATATTTTCAATAGACAATGGATCTGCACATATTAGCTCTTCAGGGAAGTTCATTTCAGGGGAAAACTCTGACCTAGAAGGACTCTCTTGCACTGAGGTTGTCAGTGTGCCAACTGAAAAGTGGATTTTAAGAGAGTTGTCTAGTAGAGGTAATACATATGTAGTCAAAATTTTTGATGTTATTATTGAAAACTACCTATTTTTAAGTAATTGACTTATGTAGGTAGTATCTGTATTTAATCAAAATGCTATGTGCTTCCAAATTTAGGCTTTGCTAAAATATTTTGGACATATAATTAACTGGAATTTTTAGAAACTTAATGTTCTTGCTACATAGTTAAAGCCATTGAACCATTTGAGCATATACAAGCAGCCCAGTTTCTATCTTTCTCCTGTCTTGAGTTCATATCTGTTTGCTTTAATGACATAAGCAAAATTAAAATCCATTAACACAAAGTTGTGATTGGAAATCTTTCCAGATATCCTGTCTATTCTTGGTTCACCAGTCAAAGTGGCAATTCTGTTCCTGATGCTGAGTCTTCAATATAGGAATGACGGCTTCCTGGGATTCCTCCCCTGCTTGTGACAAAAATGTAAAAAGGGCATTTAACTCAAGTGCAGAACCAGATAAAACCTTTTATTGTCATATCCACAGAGCAAGTGCTCTTTGGACGAGTCAATAATAGTCAGCCTAGAGATTTCTTACAATGGTTGGGTTTACCATGGAACTAGAGTAGATAATTTGGGGCAGGAGCACATAAATAAGTAAAATACTTTCTTTTCTCTCATTCTTATTTTATAAAATATGTCATCATTATTCTGGCTAATTCTTAGAAGATTAACTTCTAAATATTCTTGTTATATGTATAAACTGAAAAAGAGGTTTCTAAATTCTATTTGAGAGATAAAATGGGACCATCAGTAACTATTTAGATTCACTCTTTTGGTAATGACGACTAAGTAAATACTGTGGGTTTTTTTTTTTTTTTGGTTATTGTTCTTATATTTAATATTTTAATGTAATTTCATGATAAGTGAATATAGAATAATACCATTGTAGAAACAACAATATAATAATAATAGTAACATAGTAATATAGAGTATTCATCGAGGCTTTAATTTTTGCTAGTTGTTTATTTTTTTAAAAAGCTTTACTAGTCCTTGAGTTAGGTGTTCCTGTTTTCTACAGGCAGTTACCATGCTTCTTGAGCTTCAGTAGGTTTCCTGATGTCACACAGTTGGTATATGGTGATCGGAGATTCCATGGCAGCAAGTGTGATTGTGGGGACAGTACTTTGTTGGTCCTAAACTATACAGGAACTGTAGTTCCTGTGTCAAGAGCATGGGATAACAAAACAATCATATACTGAAAAATTCTTTGTAATGCATTTTAGTCTATTTAACTTTGGCTTGGACATCGAAACTGGTAAGTGCCCCAAAATTGAAAATTTAGACTTTCACTACCTTTGATATCTCCAAGCCACTTCTCCTTGTGCCTTCTCCTCATCTGACATAGTAAGACAGCCTATCAAATTAAACCCCTGGTTCTTTTTTTCCTTTTAATAACCAATCTGATTACAATGGGGATATAAATTTTTCATCTTTGTTAAAAGAAATATTCTTCTTATGTATGCATTTAGATTTTGTGGAAGGGATATCTAATAGAACTTGAAAATATCAATTAAATTTTAATAGAATGCATAGTGATAAACGAACATTTAGGTTTAATTTTGAAATAAGGCATGATTTCATTGTCATCCAAAAGTCATACTTAATAATGTCAAATTATTTGGGATCTTAATTTGTTAATGAGAGCTGTGGTTGATGCTTCCCAGTCTTGCAATGGATTCTCAATTGTTAGTGACAAGTAAATATATTAAGCTCATGATATTATGTATTTTCCCAAGGATGTTGAAGACAGTTTGAGAAAGAGGGTGGAGTTTCTTGAAACAATTTGCCAATATGAAATACTGTACATATCAAATTGGCCCTACTACCATCTTTCCCAGACCATTTATCATGCCTCACAAATCAAGCCCACATTTTCTCTTTCTAAAAGACTTGACTAATAAAGAAGATGTGGGCTTCAATCTGAACTTGTCAATCAATCTTAGTAACAAAGCAGTAATGATTTTCACCTATTAAAGTTTTATTTCAATAAAAAGCAATACATATAAATTTATTGCTAGTGTGAACCACAGTTATTCACTGTCCAAATTTTGTTCTCTATTTTCAGTATGTTGAGATGTTTCAAAAAGTTTTATCAAAGCAGGTCACAAGAAAAAAAAATTCCGTAGGAATAAATTTGAGAAAGCTGTCAGCTCTATCTGCTTTTCAGCTTCAAAAATAAATATAGTTTAGGGACATTTTTTCTCTCATCTGTTCAACATATTGTACCAATTTTCATCAAAAAATTACAATTTCTAGGTGTGTGTCTCTAGATACCCTTAGAATTTCTGCTCTTTGACCCTGAGAGTAAATTGATCTTATGCACACCTGTCTTCCTAGGGAAACTTGCAAACTTGATTTTTGAGCCAAGCATCAAAGAGATATGATATTATTAGACAGTACAGAGCTCAGGTAAAAAGTCCAGGAAGTATCTTGAAGTGCTTGAAGTTTTGAAGGGGAAGTGATATCTGCAGTGAAGAGCTATTTAAAGTAGATCAAATGCTACAACTTACTTTTTATTATTATTTTTAAAAGGTCAGATCAGCTATAAAAATTTTAAGACAATATTTTTTCTCTGCCTTAAAATGGTTCCAAAGCCGAAAGTTTTCTGGAATCTGTACAGCAATTAAACAATTTTCCAAATAATGGGAACTAATTAAAAGGATATCTATGTTTAATTAATTCTTTTCTCTAGAAGTTCTCTCTAAGAAAAAGGTAATTTGTATGCCTATAAGTGATTTGTTTTGATTTTCCAGATGAAACACTGAATTATATAATCCTTGCCTTGTACAAAATCCTCTCAATGTATGTGTAATACTTTGAAATATGAAGAAATGCAATCTTTTTATGAAATATTATTGTGGAGCATTTTAAGGCCAGAAATAGCAGATCTTTTGGACTGTCAAGGACCTGACATCAATTCACTGACTTAAATAATCTAATCTAGTAATAATGGAATTGTTGTGTAGTTAATGATATGAGATGGCCAGAATGGAAGGTAAACATAATTAATAAATTATAGAGTCACACTTTTTTTCAGAGTTCTAGTGAATATTTTAGAATTTGCTTCATTCACTGGTAAGATAAAGCTCTTGCTCAATTAAAAGTTACTTATCCTTTACTTCATTGAACAGCTGTTTTCTAACCAAATTTCAATGTCTTTGGGTCATAGAGTGAATTTTTTTTGAAACTGAGTAATTACCCTCTTTTTCTATGATTTTACATCTAAAGTTTACTACTACTAGATTTATTGAGATGACAAATAATGTGGAAAAAAGGGATTGAATGTTTATTTTAATATACCATAAATATAAATTTATAGTCCCTTTTTTGAGAGTTAGATAAATATAATGGCTTACTAGTATTAAAGTTTACATATTGACTTTCCCGTGTGGAGGAATCATTCTCATGGAAACTTTGCTTGACCGAAGGTCTATTCAGATATTGCATCTGAGATGCAGAGCTGAGGTTCACACTGTTTTCTGGTGGACAGGACTTTCAGAGAGTAGTTCAAGTCTTTGTATGACATCAAACATGTGGATGATAGACTCAGTTTTCCATATTTCATCCCAATGATTTGATGTCATATAAATGAAACTTATAAATCAACATTTGTTTTCATTTAGGCAGAAATTTAAACTTTTCAGGCACTATTCTAGAAGGGTAATGGCTTGTTCTTGTATCCATTAGGAATCTGCCCATCTTTCTTGTGGGCACTGCAGTACTGGGTATTGGTTGCCTAAACATCTATTCCAAAGAGCAGCACTACTGTCGTAAAGCCATATGGAGGGTGGTGAGCTTATGAACGACAAAACTTCTAGTGGGAAAGACTTGGCAAAATGGCATTTGTCCCATTATCACTCGTATCTCAACTTCAAAGTGGAGAGGAGAAGAGAAGAAACAGATTATTCAGTCCACATTTAAGCACAGCAGAATTTTTAATCTGCATCTCAATTTGAAGATATTTTATATCCCAAAACACTTGTAGAAAAGGCCATCAAGAAAATAACATGTACACATTATCTTTCCCATTAAAGAAACATATTGTTGCACTTGAAAATAAAATGTTGGCTCACCTAGGACGTGTATTTTTAGTTGGTTCATAACTCTTTTAGAATTAAAGCAATGCTGGAGTTACTGAAATCGACTGAAGTTCAGAAACAAAAGAGCATTTTTACTGGAACAGAAGTCAAAAGCAAATAAATGAAGAAGAGTTCATTCAAAACCAAGAGCAAGAATAGGACAGGCACAGATTTAGAATTTGAAAGTTTTATTACCCAAAGAGATCTGGATTTCTTATCCTTCTGTACTTTTAGTTTCCGAAAGTCTCTTAGAGTTGCCTCATTAGACCTCTGATTTTGTTTTATATACCCATGTTGTCTTCCTTGTAGAAGTTTCTGACACTGTAAATTCTTTTATGTTTCAGTACTTCTAAAATGAAAACAGCATTGTAGAAATTATGCAGTGATGCCTTCCTTTCCGATAAATATGACACCGTCATAGTAGGTGAAAAAGACAGGAACAGAAATAATAAAATCTGGAGTGTGTCATATTTTACTGACTCAGTTTCCATGAACTGATTAAATTCTAAATTATTAGGAGAACTGAAGTCTGCCAAAAGTTTGTTAATATATACCATTTGGTTTGGTTTTTTGAGGATGTGACAATTAATAAAAATCAAATGATATGTATAATAAAAAAATTAGTATGAAGGAAGGCTCACTCACCTGTTAATTTACTAGACTGAATTTTTTAATTAACAAATTAATATTATTTTGCCCTCTTCTAAGATACACACAGAAGGAGAGACAGAGGGTGAGTTTGGCACAGGTCTCTAAACATACTTTAGAAGAAATGAGAATATAGAGAAATCCTCCCATTGTCAGAGCTGAGCATAAAATCTGCACCAAGTTAGAAAGGCTTATGTGGCCCAATTTAAAATTTTGTTGTTTTATAATAACTTTGGAGAATTGTATTGTTCCTTATAAAATACCCACATGTTCTCCTTTGGAATAGCTCCAGAGTGTAACTGAACCACGAGGTTGCCTCCTGGTGCTTTATGTATTGTTTAATTGTTTGCTTTGGTGGATGTTTTTATTAAAAGCTTATTGTTTAGGATAAGACCAAAGTGTCATTTTAAGAACAACAGAAGGAGAGCTGTTTGGTCTCATAGTTCTTTTTCATAGGTGTGTTAGTGAATACCAGATACAGCTAATGAACTGGCTGAAAATTTTTCTTGTAATACCTCACAAAGGGAAACAACAACAAGCAAACCCTGGATTTTTATTCTCCTCCAATAAAACATGACTAGATTGGCTAGAAGCGCTAAGAGTCTCCATGGCTGTGCCCAGGCCTGGAAGGTAGAGAGGTATCTGTGGATGCGCATCTGCTCTGTCTGTGTTTTGTTCCAGGAGGAGTTTGCCTGGAGTCACACGCACTGTGATACACATGGCCGTATCAAGCCTCAGGAGCTGGGAGGCAGTGAAGCCCCTGTGTCACAAGGGCCATAGGGGGCTTCCTGGGGTGTATACCAAGCCTACAAAGGCTTTAGTGGATCTCAGAGCTACAAAGTTCTTCATATCCTCCCTGTGCCCACAATTTGATTGCAAGATAATTATCTTAGCTCAGATCATTCTGAATATGAATTAAGTCTGGGAAAAGTTTTTAATTCAATGATTTTAATTCTAAATGTTCTTCTCCTCCCTGAATATTTTCTTTTCTGAAGTGGTATCACCACATCACTCACCGATTCCTCAGAAGTTGGCTCTGGAAAGAATTCATAATGTTCCCTCGCAGTTCCTTGCCACAAAGAGCAAGCAAGAGTTTGATTAGTCCTTGACTTCCCAAGCTAGTCTTTTGTGACTGGGACCCACCCTCAGACAAAAAACTTAAAGGCAATATACCTTGAGATAATTTCTAGGACTTACATGACCTCATTAAATTCCGACTCTAGATCTCATGTAGACATTTGAGGAAATATGATTATTGACAAAATGTAAGCCCATTACAGACTATATCACTTCAAAAGGAAAAAGGCCATTAGGACATAATTACATCAGAAACAGTATACACATTTGGCTGGTTTATAAACTGTCACTTTCAGAAGTACGAAGACTTATAAAAGTTTCCAAAGGTTCCATTATAACCCTATTTCCAACAGTATTCTCTGACAAACCAAATAAATTACTGCGTGTATTGGACCTTTGAGGCTTGGGGCAAAGAATGGAAAAATTATTTACAAAAGCTTGAAAATATTTAATCACTAGAGGCAGGGGGGCAACGGTGTTTTAATTAGCAGGTCCTCGGGCCATTGGCTGACTAGAGGCTTTCTCAAACAACCACACAAATGCACTGAATAGCTGTTTGCCAGCCTTAGGGTCAGGCCTGAGATGAAACAGATAAGATAATTGGCTCTAATGAAATCCAGAAGGCCTTGGCTTTCTTGTTTGAGCTTGGATTTGAAAAGTGCGTGTGGAAGTGAGGCTTAATTCAAACCAGAACTGAGCTAGGCCCGTTTCTCAGTGACTTTGATATTGTTTGAAGTTCTAAAAGTGTTCGCCACACCACTAGCCTGCTGGGCTGGGCCTCCCTGGTACCCTTAATTACTAAGCTTTATTGCTGACTTTACTACACAGGAAAGGGGCCATTATATGTTCCATCAACATCAGCTCTTCTCAGATTGGAGGAAAGGGCAGGGTTAAAGGCCACTGTAGGAAGGCAAAAACTTCACTTTGAGGTAGTCAGATCATTTACCAGTGTTGAATTTCACCGTTATGCACATACATTCCTTACAACACAGAAGCCCAATTTCCATTTTTTAAACAAGTGATTACTTTTCAAAACATTTTTGTTTGTGCCTTTTTTTCTTTCTTTCTTTCTCTTTTTTTTTTTTTTTTTTTTTTTTTTAGAGAGAGAACGTTTATTTTTAAGGGCCGAAATGATTGCACATGATACACTGGAAAAAAAAGAGTACAACACTTCCCAATTAATCATCACACCAGAAGGTCTGGTTGGATTCTGTAATAAGGAGGATTATTATTAATGCCCCTTTGAAGTGGAAATAAGTGAGGAACCCTCCTGTGGTGTGAGAGTTGTCCTGACACCCCGAGGAATAAAGACGCCTCAGGAGACTCTACAAAATTAAATCCCAGCTTCTAGAGTCTCTCACAAAGTGGTTGCACAAAAGTGCTCCCAATCCAGTTTGAAGCCAAGAAGCAAAAACCAGGAAGTCTCCCCCTGAGGGGTCAGTTGTGGTGTTACTGAGGTTCCATCCTCCCCAGTCTCACCGCTGCTCTGCCTTTGGTCCAACTGGTAAAATGGATTATGCATACAAATGAATTAGTAACTATTCAACCCTTATCCCTCTCAGATGAGGAGATCTGGTTATACTATGAAAGCCAAGGGACATGGAGTCCAGTCCTATTTCCTGCCCCATTTATCACCTTTGGTTAGGAAAGTCATGAGCAATACTGTCAGACTTAACTCGTTATGAAAGAACAAGTTGAGTATTTTTTGCATTATTTAAGTAAACTTGACATTAATGTGATACAATTGCATCCATGATCCTGCTAACCATTTATCCAATACTCCTTTCTGGGTATTGTTATGCACGGATGGACTGGGTCCTAGGTCTTCACTAGGATGATGTGTGTCTGGGCCTAAGGAACCATGTTAGGAACCCAGGGAGACCAGTATTAGGAAGACAAACTGAGTTTCTGCTTCCTAACCTCTCCTAAGCAGAATGAAGGAGGCCCTATACATATTTTTGCCAGTGATGAACATGATATCAGCTCTGATCAGAAGAAGAATCTGATCATAATCAGCTCATTTTAAGTATGTATGTTTTTCATTAGGCACTGTTATGGATTAAATGTTTGTGTTCCCCCAAAACATATATGTTGAACCCCTAACCCTCAGTGTGATGGTGTTTGGAGTTGGGGCCTGTGGGTGGTAATTAGGGTTAGATGGAAACTTGAGGGTAGGTGCCCTTATGAGCAGTGACACCAGAGAGCTTGTTTCCTTGCTCTCTCTCCATGCACACACACCGAGGCAAGGCTGTGGGTGCACGCAGCGAGATAGGGCTGTTTGCAATCCGGCGAGAGTGCTCTCATTAGGGCCCAACCATCCTGGCACACTGACCTCGAACTTCTAGCCACCAGAACTGTGAGAAAATAAGTTTCTGTTGTTTAAACCACTCACTTGGCAGTATTTCTTTTTTAATGGCAACCTGAGCAGAATAAGACAGACACTACGAAAATCTTTAATATGAGAGACCAAACAACCCACTAATGAACTTAAATTACCAAAAAAGTATCTTCTAAACCATATTTTGCTGAACACTGGGTGTAAGAAGTATTAAGTGTTTCTCAACAATTAAGAATATCTTATAGTGAAAAATCTCTTATTGAAGATACATAATATTTAAATGCATATTAACAACTACAGGAATTCCAGTAGCAATTTTACATTATTTAATGCATTCTTCCTCAAATTTTCTGAACCTGAATCTCCCAGCTCCTCACATCTCTTCACCCAATACCTGTAAATATCATGAAAACTAACATTCTGTAGAATACAGCTTGAAAAATTCTGATAGATATAGGTAGCAAACTTAGTGGGCATTTTAAACAGTCCATCACTAATTCGGTAAAAGTGATAAGATAAAAGTAAGTAAAAAACATCTGCCCCTAAGATTCTCACAGTCACTTTAATAAAATAAGTACATTATATTACATGTCATTATAATATTGTGTTATCACATAAACTGAGCATACCACAATCCATATTCTACAGATTATCTTCTCCATTTTCCACTGGTTACATCTGAGTGGTTCTTAGACAACACACCCTAAAGACAAAGAAAGAAAGGAAGAGAAACAGAATTAACAAGAGAGGGAAAAGAGTGTCAGTTTCCTTTGCTATCACTATTAAATGACTCAGTGAATTTTCTTAGGGTAAAGTTACTGCCATTCAAAATTATAGTAAATTGGTAATATTTTACAGTCATATATTTTTTGTTTCAGCTGAGCATATTTTGTTTCAGCTTAAGTATGGACACACATCTCCCATACTTTTTTAGATCAGATATGACACATTAAAAAAGATGGCTTTGTTTTTTTTAAAAAAGTCTTACAATTAGCAACTAATGGCAGTGTGAACATATAATTGGTTTTATGGATAAAACCATTTGTTGACTTACAAACTTTTAAGACTGCATTGGTTATTCATAACTACATTTTGCTGAGGAAAAAAATGCTCATTTATGTCAAAAAGGGGAGAGTTTCCATTAAGTTCATACTCTCCAAGATGAGAAAGCACACACTGAAATAAGACATTAAATGTTAGAATGTATTACTTTTCCTGGTTAGAAAAGAACTTGGCTTTGGGAGTGGACCCTATTCGTATCATGGTGTGGCAATGCCATTTTGTTTCCAAAGATAACATTTGTAGATGTACAGATGCTCTGAACTTTATTAAATCACAGCTGTGGTTATCACATATTTATTCAAAAGATATTACAGCTATCAAAGCAGTGTGTCAGCAAAGTCCTTAGTAGTTTGCTTAAATTGCTCTTTCATTTTACTGCATATATAAGTATTCAACCACTGTCTTTAGGATATTCATATAGGTTGAATTATATAAATGGGGAGAAAAGCCTAAGTAAAAAACACAAATATGTAAACAAAAAGCATTATTTATATAGAAGCATTCAGAAATCATGAATAGCATTATGACAAATTAGCCTTTATGACATTTCATAGGTTCACAAAAGAGAGACAGAGAAAAAAATACTTTCCTTGAATAATACAAAAGCATGCAGCTTTCTTTAGCACATTGATTCTTATTTCAACAATCTGAATAAGGGGTGTTCTTGGGCAATCATGGTGTGGCTGAAATATGCAATATTCAGGGGGCACAGACCCTTGTACTTCTTGTTCTGGGAGAGGCAGAGGTGTGACAATGTCCTTCCAAAAATGACAGTGTAGGGGAGGATTCTTCCCTGGAATAAACCTACAGAATGCTTTCTTCTGTGGAGCATTAGTAGATTTTTCCCAAGCCAAACATAATGAAGACGTACCTTTTATCTCAAAGCTCAAAACCTCTGCATCTATTGTCATATTTTATTTGTCCTCAAATATCCTTATGAATTGGACATGGTACTTTGGAAAATCACACAGGAAATTAGTCACATGTCTAGAATAGAAGCTGCCATCGCCATTAATTCAAAATGGGAAACTGACTGCATTCCTGTCTTACTTCATTAAGGCTGCTATAACAAAATAGCATGGACTGGATGGCCTATAGACAACAGAAATGTATTTCATACAGTTCTGGAGGCTGAGAAGCCCAAGATTCAGGCGTGAGCAGAATCAGTGTCTGTTGAGGGCTGCTTTCTGGTTCATAGGTGGCACCTTCTAGCTGAATCCTCACATGGTGGATGGGTGAGGCAACTCTGTAGGTTTTCTTTCACAAAGGCACTAATCCCATTCTTGAGGGCTCTGCTCCCATGGTCTAATCACCTTTCAAAGTGCCCACCTCCTAATATCCTTCTGAGTTAGGATTTTGACACGTGAATGTATGGGGGACACATTTAGGCCATAGCAATTTCCAAGAAAAACGTGCGTGGATTCTGAAGAGTAGAGAGAAGTAACCAGTTCTCATGGTTGCAGTGCTTCCCTTCGCCTCGCAGCAGCAGGTCTCCTCTGCTCTCACCAGATTTCCATGAGGAGCAGCTGAGCTGCAGTGTCTATTTGCTCTACTTTCTTGGATGCTGATATGGTTTGGCTCTGTGTCCTCACCCAAATCTCATCTCGAATTGTAATCCCCATGTGTCGAGGGAGAGACCTGGTGGGAGGTGATTGGAACATGGAGGCAATTTCCCCATGCTGTTCTCATGATAGTGCGTGAGCTCTCACGAGATCTGATGGTTTCAAAGTGTTTAGCAGCTCTTCTTTCGCTCACTCTCTCTCCTGCTGCCATGTATGATGTGCCTTGCTTCTCCTTCACCTTCCAACATGATTGTAAGTTTCCTGAGACCTCCCCAGCAATGTGGAACTGTGAGTCAATTAAACCTCTTTTCTTTATAAATTACCCAGTCTCGGATAGTTCTGTATAGCAGTGAGAAAACGGATTAATACAGGTAATCTACATTAGTATTACCTCTTAGTAATTATCACCTTTTATTTGCCTTCCCATGAAACTGCATTTAATTTTCAAAGAGTACACTTGAAAGGTTAAGACCCACATTTGTATGATGTGCTTTTCCTGAAATGTTAGTTGGTATAGTGATTTATATTACATCATCCAATCTACTTTTTAAAATTCCATTAATACCAAATGTCTAATTATTCCTGTCTTGTAAAATGCATTTATGAAAGCAAACCATTTTCCATTTTCTTTCTTTTATGGAAACATCCAATCGAAGTTGGTTTCCTGAATGTTTAGATTCATTAGGCTTTCTTCATTTGTAAAAATATAGGAGCAGCTACTCAGCAATGCCTTCTTCCCTCCTGCAGGTAGGTAGGTACCTGTGTGGGAAATACCTTAGGAACCAAGGATTGCTGGAAACTTGTCTTCAAAGACAGCCCTTCTGACAAGGCTGCTGAGGGGTGCAGAAATGGTATACCTCTGTTCTGGCTGCTTGATCAGTGTCTTAATTTAGCCTTTGGTGCTTTGAGGTATCTTTCATGAGTATGAATGTGCATAAAGCTGCCTGACTTTCTACCATGTGCTTAACTGTGAGTTAGTTGCTGTGGAGAAAAATACAGAAGCATACAACAGTCGGGGTTGGGAGTGAGAATTACTACAAGACAACTACAGAATGAGCAAAGCCGGAAATATTGACCATGCACTAGGAGAACAAAGATAAGGGAAAGGACTGTTAATCCAAGTCTTGTGAGTAGCCCAGTGTCCTCCTGGCATGTCCAGGAGCTTGAGGACAATTAAAGTCAAGAGAGGAGGAGGATGTTTACAGACGTACTATCATTCCTATTCTGAGGCCAGGCCTGATTTGTGGGTGTTAATCTTGTACGATTACAGGAACCCTCTTTCAAAGAAATAATACAAAGGCAAAAATTCAAAAATAGGTACAGGGACTTGTAAAAGGTCCATGTGAGTGAGGGACTTTGAAAATTAAGATTCATTAGCTTTATGGGAAATATGCCTTGGTATATATAGTCCTAATGCCTTGTATTGCCTTTAATTGAAGTGAAACAATGGACACTGCACCATGGAATGAGCCTTAGGTAAAACTAATGGCTGTGCTGGATAGTGAAGAGAAACAGAGAAATTCTACAAAGGTGGGGGATTTCTTAGAGAAACTGCACTGACAGCAGATGATCTTGACATAAAAATTCAACTGGGATGCATTTTTCATCTGAGGGCACATGCTGAGGAGATCAAAGTAAAAGAGTTTGTTTTTTTTTTTTTCCTCTTTTTCTTTCCAGTATATGTAAAGGTAGATTTTTAAAAATATGTGTGTGTATGTGTATATATATGTGTGTGTGTGTATATATATATATATATGAAGAAAGAATCCATCGAGGAAAAATAATGAAGTTAATCCAAACCAAACAAATCATACTAGGGGTGCAGGGAGAAACCAGTATTTACATGGGGAGTGCACACTCTTCTTTTGGGTTTGGTGTGAAGGATCTGCACCTGTTTGTGAATGTGTTCAGAATGTGGACTGAGGCTAGTCCCTGACTTGGCCTGGCTCCGACTTTCCACCGAAGGGGTAGAGTTGCTTTAATGTGGTTCACGTGTATGGTGTTTCATCTTAAGCAGAGTGATTTATGTTAATGAAATGAAACAGAAAAAATACCCTTGACATCCTAGTCTCCTTAAAAAATATTAAATAAATATGTCCAGGACTTTTTCATGATTATATTTATTAAAACAAATGGAAGACTTCAATCCATACCAGAATAAATTTGTAGGTGACCCTGGGGAGGGTTAAATCCATTAGGAAAAAAAAATGAGTTTGGGGCTTTCTTACCAATTCTGAAAGGAAAGTTTTATAAAGCCGTTAAGATCAGTAACATAATAGAAGGTTACCAAACGAGCATCAAGTGTAAGATAATTTGTTCTGTAATTTAGAATATTGTTTTGTTTGGCTTCTGAAAATTTAATCCCCAAATCACGATTCACAAAATATATTCAGAACATCTTTGTAAGTCGAATACTAGACTTCTTACTGTCTTAATGAGAATTAAGCATGTGCCATCTTTAAAGTGTCTACTTGAAAGTGTTATAATTTAAGAGTTCAGCTTTAAATTGTTTGTCATAACTATTCTACTAATACAGAACTAGTCATTTTAATAGAACTTAAGGGCAGCAGAAAGAGTCTTTTCAACTCTTAAATTTCATTAGTGTGCATTTATCTATACCTTTACAACATGATTATATAATTAAATTTCAAGGAAATTAAATTGGTCAAATGAATACATTTTTAAAAATGAGTTGATTGACATTTTTCTCAGAAGTTACCTATCTGATGAAAAACATTAGACATAAGAATAATTCACGTGTCTGGTTATCTTAACTGCTGATTGAATTGTAATTTGTCCAGCTGACTATAATATTTAGTAAAAGTGGAATTAGCCAAAGAAAATGTAGTTTACTTGCTTGGGACATAGTGACATACTCTTAATTCCTCTAGTTTAAATAAATAGTCTATTTTTGAAATACTTTTTACAAACAAGGTTAAGAAAGTAATACAACAAAACTTCTATTTTAAAAATCTTTCTGTTCATTGCTATGTGGGAAGATTTCACCAGAAATGTATCAGAAATTTGCCTTAATGTGATGTACCTATGGGTATTTGCCAAGCATGTCACGTGGCAGATACTTGCTAATATGCAGCACAAGAAAATGAAATGTAAGGGTACTTTTAAAACACATTCCTGAGAAATGCTTAGCTCTATCTGCCAGGTGATATATCATTTATTGTCATATATTGGCAGCTGAAAAATTGAATTTTAGTTTTGCCATCTTGGCTACAGATATTATGTAGATTATATTCTTACGGGGTTCAAGGTAGTGATCTTGATTGTAATGATGTTGATAATGGTCATTTAATCAATAGAGAGGCTGTCGGTGTATCTTACTGCAAATAAAAATAAGTTTATGATAATCAAGGTGCATTTCCAATTAAACAGAAAGAGGAATCAGAAGAGGAGTCAACAGGAGGGTAGAGAAAATATAGAAATAGTTGTAAGAGAAAGAAAGAAAGAAAGAGAAATAAAGATAGGGTACAAAGACACTACTCTAGTCTAGTATGGGATGCTAAAAGAAAAAAATACTGGGCCAGGCCCCGTGGCTCTCGCCTGTAATCCCAGCACTTTGGGGGGCCGAGGCGGGCGGATCACAAGGTCAGGAGATAGAGACCATCCTGGCTAACACGGTGAAACCCCATCTCTACTAAAAATACAAAAAATTAGCTGGGTGTGGTGGTGGGCGCCTGTAGTCCCAGCTACTCGGGAGGCTGAGGCAGGAGAATGGCGTGAACCTGGGAGGTGGAGCTTGCAGTGAGCCGAGATCACGCCACTGCACTCCAGCCTGGGTGACAGAGCGAGACTCCATCTCAAAAAAAATAAAAAGAAAGAAAAAATATTGAATAGAGAAAAGTATAAAAAGTCTAACTAAAGAGTAAATAATCAAATTGGGGTAATTTTTTAAATGAGTGGGAGTAAGGAGCCACTACAGCAAGAAAAAAAAAAAAAAAGTAAATGCCATTATTTTCAATAAATGCTATAATTTATGAAAATGGGATTTTATCACGGTCATTGATGTTATAGCATTTATGGTCTATATATTTTGACAGTGTACTTAAACCCCCAGGGCAGGCAACTTGGTTAGTGCCTGCATAAATTAGTCAGGGCTTGGATTGTTATTGTTAAATATTTTGATTATCACCAAGGTTTAAAATAATGCTTTTATAATATAATAGGAAAATGGATGCAATTGGCTGCTAAGTGATTGGCGTCAGATTTCAGAGGTAGTAAGAATTAGCTAGAAGGCATCCCTTAATCCCACTGCACTCTACTCTCCAGAAGCTGTCTCTGAAACCAGAGCAGTAATAGGACATGTCTCTATAACACAACTAATGAATGTCACAGGCTGGTTTCAAGACTTCCAGCTCAGGACTTGCTTTAAACTAAATTACGTGCAGGAGACTTTGTCCAAATATACACCCCCTAAAGATCTATCTCGACCTAGCGTAGTCTATTACAGAGAAGGGAGTTGGAAAGATTGACTGATTGATGAGTGGCCATTCTCTGTAAACCTGACATAAATGCACATTTCTTCTATTTCAGAAAATAGTTGCAATTGTTATTTGATTATTTTTTATCCTGGCCCATGGTCAGTAGCTCTATCCACCTCATTTCTATCATTGCTAGAGTCTTTTGCTTTAAGTCTTCATCATGAGCATGCCTTTCCTGCTTGTCCTTTGAGAACACTGTTCACAGTTCATGGCACCGACTGTGTTTAGGAATGGTGGCCGTGCTGAACTTGAGCACTCCTTTTCAGCTGCCTGTGGTTTCAGCACTTCTTAATATGTTAAATTTAATTAGGCTGTGGTTGTTAACCCCTTATTTTTCTGCTCGCCATTCTGTCAGTTAATGTTTCCCTTGCATAGGTCAGAAGGTGGAGAGGGGAAGAAAAGAGGGAGAAAAGATTCTCAGCCAAATCCAGGTCAAGCTGTCTAACCAAACAGTAGCTGATTCTACTACCGACTTGGTCTCTGTTTCCCAGCCTTTATGGTACCAAGAGACCTTTGCAGTAATGGAAACATTCCTTCTTTCACTTCTGTGCACCGTCATCTTCCTTGACTTCATGCAGAGAAACACAAGGAGCAAAATAATTGTAAGCATTACAGCCTTTTACTCTAATGACCTTGACTCTGCACTGGGATAGATGTCTAATTACAAAGAATTCAGCACAGACCACATTAGCGGGGCTGGTGTTTGCTTTGCACACAGACCCAACATCTGTTGGATCTTTGGAGCAGGGATTTAGTTATGGGAGATGAATCCTGCTGTTCTCTTAAAATGCATGCTTTGAAAAGAATGCTCTTATAATATTTTGGTCCTGAGAGATACTGCATCATAGGTTCATGCTAAAGGCTCACAGCCCCTAAGAAACTATGAGTAACTGATCAGAGATCAAATCCCTAAAATAAAAATCTATTCTTATCTTAGAAACGATGAGTATTATTTAGAAGCCATGAGTAACTGATTAGATTTTTAAACTGCAGATCAAACCCCTAAAGTAACAATCTATCCCTAAAAATCAAAATCTATTTTGCTGTTTTGGTCACCATAATGAACAGAGGGACTTGAGCACATGGTTGTCTCTCCACCACTCATGGCTGCTGCATAGAAATTGCCCCTAAATGGTGTTAATATGATTGATTTTATAAACGATGTAGGTAGAACCTCTATTTTTCTTACATTGAACTTGGAGTGGGCAAAAAGAAGCCTACACATGCATTACAACCATTGCAAATACATTACAAATGTACATTATGAATGTATATTACAAATACATTACAAATGTACAAATGCATTAGCAGTTTCCCTTAATTTCAGTTTATGAGTTTGTGATGTAAACAGCAGGAAAGAAAAACATTTGTGTGTATTTATCTTTGGAAATAGCACCACTTATTTAATCAGTTGCTTTCTATTAACATTTATTTGGTGAATGCAAACGATACAATCAAATGTAACATCGATTTGGGTCTCTGTGATTTTCCCTGTTACCTCAATGCATTCCCATCTTTTCTCCACATTACTGTTTTTCCATAAAGCATAGGTGGCATTCATTTGCTACCTTAATGATCACTGCTGGATCACTGTTGTCAAACCATAAAGTGCCTTTGAAGGAAATCACAGTCTGTTCATATATTCTTCTCCTACCTCTCAGCTTTATCTTTTTCTTTCTCTGATTTTTTCAGTCCAGCTTTCAACTCTTCACTCCCATGTATGTCATGATTCAACTCCATTTAAATTCTTATAATTTTCTCTATTTGTCATGGTTTTGGTAATTTTGTAACTAAAATATGCTCTTCCTTTTGTCTGGAAGTATTTTCTTTCATTGAATAATTGCTTCTCTTTTTTTAGTTTTTTTTTTAACTGTGCGTTGCAGCACATTAAAAGTTTATGAAATCAATTTAGAGGGTCAAGATTGGCATTTTTAATAGAATGTAATAGAAGACAAAAGAGTGTTACATATTGTTTCACAAAATATGTTTTAGTTGTGTGTGTGTGTGCTTGTGTGTGAGTGTGTGTGTTTGTGTGAGAGTGTGTGTGTGTATGTACTGGTTCCTGGAGTGAAATGTATTTTTTTGCTGTTGATTGTGGTTTGAGAATTTCGAAAGCCACTGTTTAAACAGCCAATTAAAATATCATTTTATCTATAAAGACTTGTCTCTGTTCTCCAGAATAATTAATAAGTTCATTTTCTATGTCCACATTTATAGCAATATTTTTAGAGTAATTATTGTTTTGAACTGGGAGAAAAAAATCAGTATCTGTATTAATGAACATGTCCCTTTGAACCGGAAGAAATTTGTTTACAGAGCTGCTTCATTCATGCCACCTGAACTTGTTAAGTATACGAATCATAGGAATCTATCCTAATAGTATGAAACCTAGCACTTGGCACCTTGGCATTGAGATTCACTGTATATGCTCAATGAATGTTCCAAGAATAAATTAATAAATGAAAAAATCTATGAAAAGACAAACTTGACAAAGTTAGGTTCAACTATTTTGTTTTGAAATGGGAATGTGACATATACAAACCAATTTGAAAATATTTCTATAATATCTGCTACTTGAAAAGATTTTTAAAAACAAGCTAATTTTTTAAAATACTGTACTAATAACTGTGGAGCATTATTGGGTCTAAAACAAATACACATGCACAAAAGAAAATTGGTTTTCAAACATTTTATCCATTGAAATCTCAGATTCTGCCAGCTGTTTAGTGGTTCATTTAGCATGTCACAGTACCATGACAGCAGTGTTGACATACCACCATAACACTCCCTTTTCAAAAAATGAAACTAATCAGTGAGAAAGCTAGCTATCTCATATGGATCCAGATGGCTGCAAATTTGGAAAAATGGATAATCAGTGTATTACTACAGTCTTAGGCTGCTGTGAAGAAATACCCAAGACTGGGTAGTTTATAAAGGAAAGAGGTTTAATTGACTCACCTGGCTGCATGTTCTGCATGGCTAGGCAAGCCTCAGGAAACTTGCAATCATGGTGGGAGGTACCTCTTCACAAGGTGGCAGAAGAGAAAATGAGTGCCCAGCAAAGGGGGAAGCCCTTTATAAAACCATCAGATCTCATGAGAATTCACTATCACAGGAACAGGATAGGGGAAATCGCCCCCATGTTTCAATTATCTCCACCTAGTCCCTACCATGACACGTGGGGATTATGGGAACTACAATTCAATAAGAGATTTGGGTGGGGACACCAAAATAACCGAATCAGCTTATTTTAACATTTCCTATCCAGAATATTTGAATGTACTTTATTCAGAAATTGTTTTCATGCTAATCCAAGTGACATTCCATAGTCTAACTAATCAGAGTATATTTTTATCTTAAGTAATAAAACTACTCTATCATGTCACCACGGAAAGTTCATACTTGGTGGAGTGAACATTGCAGTTGAAACTATACCTAGAAATAAGTTGCTGCTGAATAAACATTGACAGCAGTATCTCATTTTTACCATGTCCTGATCTCCTGTGAAGTTTGAGTGGCGTACCTACTTCCTTTCTAACTCACAGGAACACTGAAGTGATTACTTTGATACAAGTGATATGCCTTAATTGCCTCATAGAATCAGAGCACCTAGAAGCACTAATTTTTCATCCAAAAATACAGTTAAAAGGCAGTGAAATTGTCGAGTTTCCAAGAATATGATCTTTGGATTCAGACAGATCTGAGTTTGAATCCCAATTCAGTCAGTTATTTGCTGAAACAACTTGACTGAATCTCTTACCTTCATTGAGTCTTAGCCTTACTATCTATACTATCTATAACTGGGATCAAAATACATAATTTCAGGTATATTGTGGTCATTGCAATATTAGAAGGAATGTATAAACTTCTTAACTTCATGTCTGGAGCCTAGTACGTTGTCAAAATGGTTGATAATTTTATTGTTGTTTCTAGAAGCAAAGAGTTTGCTTGCCTCCAACATAAATAAGCTATTTTTTAGTGTTGGAATTAATCCTACTCTCCTGTTATTTTAGATATGAATACAAGTAACACTCCTCGATCTTGGGCTGGTCTCCTGATTGAGAAGACAGCCTAACTCTGCGCTCAGAACTCTATTCAGGCCCCTAGTTCTTTCTTTCTTCTCAGTCTCTTTCTGGCTATGCCTCAGGGAACAAGAAAAATGTGTTACTAAATGAGCTTGCCTTTTGTCTTGTTCATCTCACATTGTTACGCAATTAAAAAAAAAAGAAACTTGATGATGCTGCCTTCCTCAGAAAGGCCACATCAAAAGGTAGAGTTCACCAAAAATAATACACACTTTTTCCAAAGACACAAACAGTTCCTTGAAAAGGATGTCATGCTGTAATTTGTTTTGTGAATTCTATAAACCACAGAACATTTACTTACAGTAATGTTTGACCTTTCTTTTTCCTTCTTTTTATGCCTACAAAGCTTCTTTTTCTCTCCTCTTGAGAAGAAATATAAAGGCTAACACTCTTTTATATATGTATATGAGAAAGAGAGAGAGAGAGAGAGAAACATATATGATTTTATTGGAATACTGAGTTTAATTTTTAGCCAAGGTCCTTTGGCTTTATGCAATAATATTTTATGGAATGCAATCACTTGTGCAAAGACTAAAGAGAGGCTCATTTGAAACTTTGCAAAAAGAATATGCTGCTCATAGGGTAATGGGAAATGCAATATGTGTACTAAGCTACACGCTGCACCCCACCGAAAGGAGAGAAATCCCTATGATTGATTTGATGGTAGTATAATCTCTTTAGGGATTTTTTGGATAAAGAAAGTAATAACAAAATATAGGCACATAATTAAGTTTCCAAAGTGCACGTGTCACCAGCATCTTATTGTCCCTCTGGGGGGGAAATTTACTAATGACTTGAGTAGACATTTGTCCTGCTATGAGCCCTTTAAAAAAAAATCAGCCTTCCCGAATTTTCTAAATAATTCTCTGCTATGTGAGTTTTAAGAACATTTTACTGTCATTTGTGTTCTATTTTCTATTCATTATGGCAATGTTTTACAACCACCAGGTTGCTATAGAAATGAAAATAAACAAAGATTTGGAAAGATACATGTTGCAGGGGCTTGTTCTGCCTCTCTTGCCCAAACCATGAGGATTATGTTCTTCTTTAAATATACTTTCTTCCTTGGTTATCCAGTTGGTCTTAATATAAGGAAACAAAGTAAATACTTTGCTCTGAATCGTGTAAAGTTTTTCTCAATGTCTTAAACTCTTTTCATGTCCTTTAAGAATAAATTGGGCTAAAAGAGGATAAAATTAGAAGGAAGTAAAGGAAAGAAAAAAAGGAAGATGGAAGAAAGGAAGGAAGGAAAGAGGAAGGAGTAATAAGGTAGGCATAAGATAAAACTAAAAGTCTGCTATGGAGCTGGCATTGTCGGCACCCACCGGAACTATAAGGAAGGTGTATTTTATTGAGCAGTCATGGGCAATTTTGAAGAGGTTCAGAAAGAATCAATAGTTCTAACGCATAATGCTGGCAAAGACCCTTGCCCGCTCCCCACACCACTGTAGCTCAGCCTCGGTTCTCTAGGACGTGGTCTTTAGTTAACTGGATAGTAGCAGAGCAAAGTCTGGACTATTGTTCCTTTCCAGCTGTAGTCCTTACAAATAGGGAAAGATTGATTTAGTAATGTTTATGAAACCAAATACATAACAGCCCCTTTATATTACTGGACTTACATTTGAAATCATAATAAAATATTTCTTGAGAACCACTGTTGCAAACTTAAAGACACATTTTTGGCATATTAAAATTTGTGATATTTCTATGCTTTAATACAGTAATGACTGGGAAGGGACATATATACATTACATTCTACATTTCTCAGCAAAAGAGTGTTTACTTCAATACAATTTTAGTATTAACTCTTAATGACTTCTAGCAACTCCACACTAAGCATGTTTCAACATTTTGTTGTTGGTTTTTCCAGACTAGATTTCAGTACAGAGTTTAACAAAGCAAAATCTGTTAATTCTATTGTCATTGTTTTATATATGGTAATTAGATAAGAATCGGTGTATCTGTTTTGATAGACTAGCAATCTTACCATTTTGCCCAGCTTGCTGTGCTTGAGTATAGGATTTTGCTTAGGGAGGCGGCTTCCTCCTATATTCAGAGGTGTTCCAAATATAATAATATAAATATACTAATACTACTCTCACAGACAAAGTCCCAAAGTCAGGAAGAGGATACTGTTGAGAAAAATTTCTCTCTCAACTCTTAGCTCAGAGACACATTGGGCAATATCTCAGAATTAGTCAGAAATGTTACTGGCTACATGACACATCTTGGGCAAGGAAAGTCCCTCATTGCCTTCAAGTATTCATTATTTTTAAAAAACATAGCATTTAAAATTAGCATTGGCTTCTTAAGAACGAAAGCAATATAAACTTCCTAAATGTCATATTTGAAACTCTAATTAAAAGAATATACTTTCTGGACTAAGAATATATATGAGTGCACACACACATACATATTCCTAGTTATAATATATTGTGTTATATTATGATATATATGTGCTATTTGTATGTAGGTTCCTTATTCTCATTAATGATTCATTTAAAAACATACAGTACTATAATTAGGATTGCTATTTTGATGTAGTGAAATGATATGGACTCACATGTCACATTTAGAGCTCCAATCTCTTTAGAAGTGATAATTCTGCCCCCAAAATATAGCTCAGACAAACTTTGTTCTTGCAGGGAAATAGTTTGCTCTCCACTCTAGGGTCTAGCGTCATCAAAGGAAAGACACACTTCAGAATCGATCTGAAAGGGCAGGGGCAAATAAGTAGGTATCTAGGCAAAGATTTTGATCCGCAAGGATGCTGAGCTTCAGGCAACAACTTTTCCTATCAAATGCAAGAGAAAGAGAATATGAAGGGGGGAAAAAGTGTCCCTTTGGTGTATTAGATCTGGAACATAAAAAGATCATAGAATAATAGAGCTCCATATGACTTTAGAGTTAATCTCAATGAATCCCCCCAGTCCCATTTAATGGTTGAAACTAAGACAATTTACTAAGGTTACCCAAGTGGAGGAAGTGCCAAGAACAGAAATTGAATATCTTGAGTTGGAATCAAGTGATTTTTTCTTACCCCTTACAATTGTACACCAAAACCAGATAATTCAATTTTGAGATGGCACACCAGCAGAAATCATTGCAGAATTTAACCCCCTTTTTGAAGACTTTTGGAGAAACCTCACCTTTCCCCCATCTCCATCTGGTTCATACAGTGTTCCAATGCTCATCAAAGCAAGATGGTTAGAGAACAATGTTTTCCTTTATACTGACAGAGTTCCCATTTGGATAATTAATTTATAAAAGTACGAAAAAAAACTAACTAGCTTAGAAGCATATCTAAATCAATGAATAAAAATAGGATAAGATGAGAGGAAATTCATTTTGAGAAGAATTATGGAGCCAGAAAGAGAAAAGCTATGTAGATCCAGGAGAATGCAATAAACAAAATATGTAAAAAAATAGAAGGCATATCATATATATGTCACATTTTCTGAAGGTGTGAAAGTTTTTTAGCCCAATCTTTTCCTTTTCTCCTCATTACAGTAGTATAATTTCTAGATTAAAAATGAATTAAATGAGCATTTACATATTCTTGCAATTATCATCCCCATTCTGCTTTCGTGTCTGGAGAGATTTGGAACCAGCTGGACAAGAGAGGAAAGGACGATTTTCTGATGTTTGCATTTAAAGCAAAAGCTCATAGACAATGAAACCACAGTAGAAATGTGAATGGCCTTTCACTGAAAGAGGGATTTTACATACATTTGTGAAATGTGCAGAGGCTGGGGAAGAGTGAGGCACCAAGAAAATGTGACCTGCAAACACGAAAAACCAGAAAGGGCATCACTGGGTATAACATTCAACAACTATTTATTGAGTATCCACCATGTGCTAGACTTTAACTTGTCCAGCCCACAGCCCATGGGCCTCATGGGGCCCAGGACAGCTTTGAACGTGGCCTAGGATGGCTTTGAATGTGACCCAACACAAATTCGTAAACTTTCTTAAAACATTATGATTTTTGGGGGGATTTTATTTTTTAGTTCATCAGCTATTGTTAGTGTTAGTATATTTTATGTGTGGCCCAAGGCAATTCTTCATCTTCTAATGTGGCCCAGGGAAGCCAAAAGATTCAGCACCCCTGTTTGGACATTCTTTTAGGTCCCCAAAATACATCTGTGAACAAAAAGAGAAACATTTCTTCCCTAGAGAACTTGCATTTAGAGGGAAGAAGCAATGAAAAAATAAATGTTGGACAAAATATATAAGTAAATCATGTGTGACTTTGGAAGATAAGTGTTATGGTGGAAAAAAAAAAACAGAAGAGAAGAGTCAGGAATGACAGAGGAGGGGTAGGCGTGGGAAGGGTTGTCAGGAGAAGGTCTTACTGAGAAGATAATAGACAAGTAAAGGTTTGAATGAGGCAAGGGAGTTAGTCCTCTGGGGAAGATCATTCAGGTGAGGGGAACAGCCAGTGTGAAATCTCCATGGCCACTGTGAGTACTGCTACAATGAGCATGGGAACACAAATATCTCATTGAGATTCTGGATTTCAATTCTTTTGGATACACATCCAGAAGTGGGATTGCTGGATCATATAGCATTTATATTACATATTTTTTAAGGAAGCTTGCACTGTTTTACATAGTAACTGCAACATTTTACATTCTCACCAACAGTGTACAAGTGTTCCAATTTCTTCATATTAAACAACATAAGTGTCTCTGGATGGATGAATGGATAAAGAAAATGTGGTATATAGATACCATAGAATATTATTCAGCTTTACAAATGAGGGGACCCTGCCATATGTAACAACATAGATGAACCCGGAGGACAGTATGCTGAGTGAAATAAGGCAGAATCAGGACAAATACTGCATGATTTCACTTATATGAGGTATCTAAAATAGTCAAACTCATAGAAGCAGAGGGTGCATTGGTTGCCAGGGGCTGGGACCAGGGGAAAATGGGGAGTTGCTCAAAGGATATAAAGTTTCAGTTATGTAGGATGATTAAGTTCTAGAGATCTGTTGTTTAACATTGTACCTACAGGTAATATTGTATTATACTCTTGAAAGTTGTTTGAGAGGGTGGATCTCATGAGGATTCTTACTACAATTTTTTTTAAAAAGGAAAGAAAAAAAACTAAGAGGATTGAGAGTAAACAAATACTTTATCACCCTTGAGCCTCCCAAAATGCTCTACTTATAGAGACAGAAATTGGAATGGTGGTTGCCAGGGCCTTCGAGGAAGTGGAAATGGGAAGTTATTGAGTTACTGTTTGATGGTTACAGAGTTTCTCAGTTTGGAAAGATGAAAAAGTTCTGGAGTTGGATGGTGGTGATAGTTGCACAACAGTGAGAATATACTTAATGCCGCCGAACTTAAATGGTTAAATATTTAAAATGGTTAAAGTAGTACATTTTATTTAATGTACATTTTACCACAATCAACATTTTAGTTGTTAAAAAAAATTCCTTTGACCAGAGTGTATCAGGCATATTTGTGAATAGAGTTCTGGCCAAGCTTCACTGACCAGAGACTCATGGGTCATTAAAACAAACAAAACAACAACAACAAAATTTGCTTTCACTAGAAGAGAAATGAGGAGGATCTGATTAAACATGTTAAGCTTGCCGGTTTCCATTTTGAGAACAGAGTACAGGGGTAAAGAGGTAGGATGGGCCACGGCTGTGATCCAGGTGAGCAGTAAAGCTGGCACAGGCCAGGATGAGTGGAGGTGTAGGAACATGGTAAATTTCTGGATATATTTTGAAAGTGTAGACAATAGGATTCCTTGGAAGACTGGCTATGGGTTTGAGAAAGAGACAGGGAGTTGCCAAATATGAAAAATTGAGGCAATAAAAATAGGGGGTGGTAAAAGAGAGAAGGGGGCAATGTGTGTGTGTTCGGGTGTAAAGAGTTGGAGGGTGAAGGTTAAGGAAGAAGAGCAGGACTTACTCAGGTCTGGGCTGGTGGAGCTAGAGGAGAACATCGGTTATACCTGGTGTGCTTAGAGCTCCTAGCACTGACGCTTTTCCACAAATGTCCATAGTAAACCTTCATTTAGTGCCCCCCACAAGGATCCTACTGGGCCTGTGGTGTGTGAGGCGCTGGGGGCCGATCTGCAACACCAGCAGCCACAACTGCTGCCTGGAATCTGTGTAGAAACAGTTCTTTGATACGCTGCCTTCACCACTTTGCTTGGGAGCATCTTTTCCTTGTACTTCATGCACAAACATAGGTGAATGCATGAAAAACTGTGCAGTCTATAATGTGCATTTTTGTTTTTGCCCGAAAAACCTAAAAGATAAAAAAGTTCTTGTACCATTTGAAAAGGTATAATTTTATAATCTGATGCTTTCATGCAATGACATACAATTAGACTATAAAGAAAAAAGGTAGGTTTGGATGTTCACCTATAATTTACATTTGCATGATTATAATATGTTATTATAAATTATACAGGGGATCAGAATCTGCTGTCTCAGAGGTGACATATAAGATCATATAACTGCCTACTCAAAACTTTTGAGTTTCCACTCTTGTTCAGAATGAAATCCAATGTCCTCACAATGGCCTACGAGATGCTACATGAACTGGCTTTATGCCACCTTTCTGATCCCATTTCCAACCATCTTTCCTTTCATTCACTTTGTGTGAGCCACAGTGACATTCTTTTGATGCCCTGAATACATGGAAGACCCTCGTACTTCAGGGCTATGTCCACCTCAGAATGGCCTTCTCTGGGTACCCCTGTCTCAATGTGCACCACCCCTGTGACTTTCTGTACAATTTGTTTTTCACCTTAGTTCTTATTACATGCTTACTTGTTTATTTATATAGTGTCTTTCTCCCCTGTTAGAATGTAAACTCCATAAAGGCAAGAGATCAGGGACTTTGCTGTGAACCCTGGCCTGTAACTGATGTCCTAACTCACTTTACACATCCTCTTGGGTGGACTTCCTTCACATTGTTTCTTCCTTGTTGGTTGTCTGCTCTTCTCTGTCCCTCAGCACATTGTGTGTGCCTGGGTTTGTTTTCCACCTGCCTTTCCTTCTAACCTACGATCTTTTTGAAGGCAGAGTTACAACATATTTGCATCTTTGAATCCCAGCACCATCCCAGTGCTTCCCATATGGCAGGGACTCAATAAATTACTTCTAAATGAATATAAAAATATTGTTGAGTAACTTTGTAGGTTAAGATGTTGTGAAATTTGCTTTATAATTTTGAGTTGCAGGCTGTGGAACCAAGCCAGAATTCTGCTCCTATGGGAGCTCCCCTCTTGCAACTGAGCACGTCAAATGAGTGGGTAGCGTCTTAAACCGTTCACTCAGCACATGCTGGGGTGAGTCATGGGAAATTACTAGTGTGGTTCAACTTAAGGACAACACTTGACTCAATGTCAGTGCAACCAATTGTTTGGCCATTGACTAGAGATGAAACAGTTCCAGAAATCTGATTCTGAGGAAGTTCAGAACCAGAATCAATTGTTCCAAATCTCATGGAAAGAAATTTAAAGTGGAATTCTTTTCTGCTTACTGTGTTTAGCTTCTAGTCACATGATCGATATCTCTATTAGTGGTAGTACTCTTTCTGTCTCCTTTTATTTTTATAAGGTCGGTTTATTCTCACTAGCATGGGTTTCACCAGGGGTGGAGACAAGCAGGGAAGAAGGAAGAGGGTTGTTCTTCAAGAAGAGCATGACAGAATAACCATTGGTAAGTGAGGACAAAAAAGCATATATGCCATTATTATTGCTTCAAGCATGTGTTTTCTAGCAAAGCAATGTAGGTGCAAATCACCAGTGAATCTTCTTCATTCTCCTATGATGGCATATCCACTACTTGGTCCCACGCCTCATTCTTTCTTTCATACACTTCCTAGCTTTTCAAAAGTACATTGTCAAGTAAGTTATTTGGAAAGGGTGCATTGAAAAATAAATTTCTGAGCCCTAATATATTTTAAAGTATTTTTATTTAAGTCACATACTTAAAAACTAGTATGTGATGGCTGCAAGCAGCATTAAAGTTTAAAAATAATTTTCCCTCAGAATGTAAAAATATTCAGTGCTACTGATTAGGACTTTGCTGTCAATATCATTTTCTGATTCTTTGAGGACACATTTTTTTCTTTTTAAGGATCTCTTAGGATCTGACAAGTGTGTATTTAAAAAAAAATACATAGAGCTTCACACTGGTTAGACTAATCAAATTCATAGACTTAAGTGTTTTTAGTTCCGAAAAATTATCTCCTGTTGTAAGTTGATCATTTCCTCTCCTCTCTTTTCTTGGCTCTCTCAGCGACTCCTATTATTTAAATATAGGACTTCTGCAAGACCCTCTATGTCTTGTATTTTCCCCTCTATTTTATACTTTACCTATTTTCTTCCTCTTCTGGAAGATTTTTTCAATTTTATTTCTTCAGATCTTCTACTAGCTTTTTAAGTTATGCAATTTTAGTTTTTATCTTTAAGTACTTCCCTTGTTCTTTGATTGTTCTTTTTCATAACAGCATGTCTTTGTTTTAAGGCTAAAATATTTTCCAGCATTTCTTTGAAATTATTATTTTTGTTGTTTGAACTTTCTCTGTTTCATTTAGAGTCTTCTATATACATGTTTGTTTTAATCTTTTTTTTTTTTCTTTCATACATGGTCTTCTTATATGCCAGGTAATCCCTGATTTTCCACTCATATTTAAGAAAGTAGTAGCTGGTACCAGTTTTCCCTGTGGTTGTATAAATGGGTCAATTGAGTGTGTGTGGACTGTCAAACCCCACTTTAGTGTTAGCATTCTAGAAGACAGCAGCTCTTGGTCTCTGGATCTCCATAAATGACAAAATAAGGAGGACTACATGTTAGAGTCCCAGTATCTACATTAGAAGTCTTAGCTTTGTTCACACACATACATACTTTTCTTTAAGAAAGAGGCAATCTGACTGTGTTGCTTGGTTGCTGGCATCGAGGAAAGGTAATTAAGGTGTTGGATGTAGTCTGATGTTCTTAACTGACTGATAATTTTTTAATTTCTTGTTTTAAGTCCTGCCTCTTTTCCATCACCATACCCGTTTCCTCAGTGGGGCATATGGTATTAGGACATACATTAGTTTTTGTCCATGGTTCCTGGCTCATAACTCCCATAGTTCTTGCTACAGTTTTTTTTCTTAGTAGGCTGGTGCAAAAGTAATTGTGGTTTTTGCCATTAAAAGTAATATAATGTTGGGTGTGTTAGGCCTCAGAGGCCTTCTTCTCCTGCTCTCCTTTCACCTGTCCCAAGGCAGGACTCTACTCTTCCCACCCTTCTTATTGTAGGTCTTAAGACTCTCTCTGGAATGATGGAATGCTGAATGTCCTGAAGCTTTCATAAAAACTCAAGAGGACTGGTTTGGGGAGCTTCCAGATAGCTGGAAATGTAGAGGTTCCTGAAGGGTGGCATTCCCAGGGAGGGCATGGAGACTCCACATGCCTTCCCCCATACCTTCTCTTTTGCATCTCTTCATCTGCAGCCTTTGAATGTCCTTTATAATAAAGTTAATGTCAGTAAGTGCTTCCCTGAGTTCTGTGAAACAGCTCTAGCAAATTAATCCAACCCAAAGAGGGAGTTATGGGAACCCCAGATTGAAGGGAAGTTCCTGGACTCACAATTGGTATGTGTGTGTGTGTTGCAGGCCAGGGGTGGGGAGGCGGCTTGGGAGAGTAGTCTTGGTCTGGATCTGTGTCCCACCAAATCTCATGTCAAAATGTAATCCTAAATGCTGGAGGTGGGGCTTGGTGGGAGGTGATTGGATCATAGGAGTGGTTTTTTATGGTTTAGCACCACTCACCTAGTGCTGTTCTCATGATAGAGTTCTCATGAGATTTTGTTGTTTAAAAGTAGCACCTCCTTCCTCTCTCTCTTCCTCCTACTCTGCCATGTTTGTAGGTTTCCTGAGGCCTCCCAGAAGCCAAACAGATGCCAGCGTCATGCTTCCTGTACAGTCTGCAGAACTGTGAGCCAATTAAACCTGTTTTCTTTATAAATTACCCAGTCTCAGGTATTTCTTCATAGCAGTGCAAGAACAGACTATTAAAGAGACTGAGTCCTCAACTTGTGGGATCTGCACTATCTATCTCCAGGTAGATAGTGCTGAAATTGAATTGGAGAACACCCAGCAGATGTCCACTACTTGGCATGTGGAGAAAAGCACCCACCTTTGATCACAGAAGTCTTCTGTATTGATGATTATTGTGGTAGTGTGACAGCAGAGAAAAAACACGGGTTTAGAGAGTTTTCCTGACACGGGCTCAATTGGATGGAGTTTCTCTCATCTCTTCTGTGGTCCCATGGGCACATATGAAGGGCGGTAGCTTTATTTTTTTGTTTTTTGTTTTTTTTCCAGTGCGCTTCCAGTCAATTTCCTTATTCTGGAAATTTGTTAAAAATCTGTTTGGTGACAATTGTCCTACTGTCTTTAATTGCTATAATTTTATTTATTTTGATATTCTGATACTTGTTAGCATTTTATTTTGAAATAATATTGAAATTACAGCAAAAGCTGTCAAAATAGGGCAGAGTTCCTGTACACCAACACCTAGTGTACCCTAATATTAAAAACTTACATAATCATAGTATAGTTATCAAAATTAAGAAAGCAATATGTGTACAATGCTCGTATCTGAACTACAAATTTTATATGGGACTGCAAATTTTCCACTGATGTCCTGTTTCTGTCCCAGAATCCAATCCAGGGTACTGCATTGCCCTTAGACACCATGCCTCCTCAATCTCCTCCAATCCGTAACAAGTCCTTAATCTTCTCTTGTTTTTTATGGCCATGACTTTTGAGGAATACTGGTCACTTATTTTGTCAAATATTTCTCAATTTAAATTTGTTTAATATTTCCTCATTATGAGATTTGAAGTTATATGTTTTTAGCAAAAATGCCATAGGACTGCTTTGCCTTTAATGCATCATATCAGGGAGTATATGCCGGTATGTCCAATTATAGGAGATGTTAACTTTATTCAGGTAGTGTCTGTGTTTTCTTCATTTCAAAGTTTCTATTATTTTCCTTTTTAGTACCTCACAGAAGATACTTTAGGATTATGCAAATATAATGATTGTCCACGAACTTTTGTCCACTAATCTTATTTTTTATCATTATTATTGTTATCACTATTTTTTGAGACAGGGTCTTGCTCTGTCACCTAGGCTGGAGTGCAGTGACACAATCATAATGCATTGCAGCCTCAAACTTCTGGGCTCAAACGATCCTCCTGTCTCAGTCTGCCAAGTCATTGGAACCACAGGCACACACTACCATGCGTGGCTAGTCTTTTTTGGAGAGATAGGGTCTCTGTGTGTTACCCAGGGTGGAACCCCTAAGCTCAAGCAATTCTCCTGCCTTGGCTTCTGAAAGTGCTGGGATTACAGCCATGAGCCACAATGCCTGGCTCCACTAATTTTGGTATCCATCCTTGAATCTTGCCTGCATGAATTATTTCTGTCTTGTTCCAATGGTAATTATATATTTTCCTCAATTCTTCTACATTTATTAGATGATATTTTTCTGTAAGAGAGCTATTTTCTCTCCTTTCTATTCAATTATTATGTATTCACTATGGACTTGGTGTTTAATTGTTTGGATTATAATCCAATACTATCATTATTTATTTTGCTCCTCAAATTGTTTCAGCTTTGGCCATTGGAAGTGCTTTCATATTGGTTCACATGTCCTACTGACATGTCCATGTCTTTTTTTAAGCATTTTGTTGATTTCTGTCACCACAAGATATTCCAGAGTCATGTAGTATTTTCCCTGATGCAGTGCTGGAATCAACCACTTCTCCAAGGATCTCTGGGTCCTTTTACTGGAGATTGATATGAGAAAGGAAGATCTGGGTATTAACTCTGTTCCTTGCCACTGGGGTGCCATTGCTTTTAGGAAATATATACTAACCCATGAATACAGTCATCTAAATTATTCATCTGTTAAGAACCATGAGTTCATATGTATCTTCCTATACTTTCTTTTCAGTGGGATATTGGAAAAGATGAGAGGAAAACATGTATGCTTTGTTTGCTAACTTTAATCAGAAATCCCAATTCTTCAGGAAAAATTTTAAATTAGTGCCTTCGAAGATTTGTTTTAATAAAAATTACATTGTTTTTCCTACTTTTTACCCTCAAATACATTATTCAGTCTTTCAGACACGATAGATCTTTTTGAGTACAAATTAATCTAGACTGGCATAAATAGAACAGTGAACACTTCCATGGACATTTGTAAAGTCATTGCCAAAATAAAGAGATCTATGGAGTCTCAGTTTCATTCATTTATCAGAGAAGAGAGTAAGAATTCAATGCTGACAATAGGAAAATAAATAATATTCAGTTCAAAATTGAGCACATCTTTAGACCAAGATGATGTTTGCAACATAGTAGACACTCAACATATACTTGTTGAAATGAATGAATGAACCTTACCAATATCACCATCCATAACCATCTATTGCTATGTAGTTCTTCAATTTAATCGAAAACATACAGCATGCATTGCAGCATAATGCCTCTGTTCTTATCATGCTTCACTAATTGATTCAAAAAACAGCTTCCACCCAGACAAAATTCTAGGCGAGTATATTTTTAAGTGAAAGGATTCTATCAGGTGATGTATCCTTTTTCTAAATTTTCTATCTTTTTCTTACTTTTTGGAATGAGTTCAGATATATAGGATTAGGCCTATAAGATGAAGGAATTTGAAAACCCACAGGAAATTAGAAAACACATTGTGTTTGTGAATTTAGAAGTGACCTATATAGCAAATGTGCAATTTGCTTCAGATAGAAACCAGTAGATTCCGTATATTCAGAGATATGTGGCATAGAGAGCTATAGTTTCCCTATAAGTCTGTATTAACAAAATATTTGCATCCATCGTATTTAAGAAAAGAGTACTGTAAATGTGAATGGGGCTTTTTGACCACTGATTAACTATAGGAAGATTGGAAAAATAAGCTGACTGTTGGCATTTTCTGCTTTTTGAGTTAGTTTTTCCAAGAAGAGAGAGAAAAATTAGCTTGCTTTTTGTGTCTTCTCTGTAGGCGCTTATACTCTGTAGATCATATCTATGTTTTCAATGTTCTAAAATTATATGGGCAATCTTGTCTCCTCTCCTGTCTTCTTGTACTTTGAAAATATGCACCTATATTTAATAGCCATGGGTAGAGAGAAGACTTTATTGAGAAGATAGTATGTGAGTTGTGCCTTGAAAGATGGGTAAATGCTGGGGGGAAAATGAGGGAAGAATGACCTTCCAATAGAGGGAAAAGAGATGGAAAATTAATTACTATGATGCTTATGATTGCATGGACAATCTGGTTCAATCATCTACTTACTGAATTTTGTAGCAGCATCCATTCTCTAAGGGAGTATGTAGGATTAATAAAATTAAATACAGTATCTTGGTAGAGCACTCTTAATTCTTTGAAAAAACTTATTCCAATCTCTAATATCCCAACATATACCACAGGACTATTTCACTCATGAAAAATAGTGAATTTATTATATGTGACACCTTTAATGAAAACCATAATACAAGATTAGCAATTACTGGGATGGGGAAGAACCTAGTATATCTCTTAATAATGTAGCTGTATTAGAAATTTTTAATTTTATTGAAGAAAAAACTTAATACAATTGTGTATAGTAAATAAAATTAGATTTTCACTTGGTTTTACTGATGAGCCAATTCAGATTTATGTGGTTTACCAGTTGTTGGAAGGACTACTGGGGAAGTCACTTACATGTATATTTATGAACTTGAAGGATAGAATTTTTATGACAGTAGTGGATTATTAGGAAAAATATTTCAATCATTTACATTTCTAGGTAAGTTTCAACTAAATATTTTTACTGCATAACTGCAACTTCTTGATTATGATATGCAATAACTTTTTAAATATAAAATTAATATGTAATCATTATAGAAAATCTGGAAAACTTACAAACATAAAAATTAAAGTAATTATGTCATTATTGAAGGATAACTATTTTAATATTTGTTTTAGTTATCTCTCACAAACACACAAGAGTGACTGTACTACTTCTTAAATTTATTATAGCATGCAGTTTCCCCATTTCAGTAAATAGTTTTTGAAATTTGAATTTTTATGATGGCATACTGGTCTTCAAGCCTGTGTAAAAATTTTATAAAGCCCAGTTGCATCCATTAGTCATTCTTTCTCAAAGCTAGCAATGATGAGAAAGAGGTTTGGGAGCCCTGAAGTTGAGAAGGGAAGTGTTGAAGTGTCTGACTGGGGCCAGCAGGGGTTGCTGTCATGGATGAGGCTGCCACATTCCTGGTGTGTCTGACTTTGGACTCACTTAACATTGTAGTCTGGATTCTATTAAGGGAATTTTGTGTTTCTCCTTTGCAAGAGTCACCCCCTACCATGATAAATATTTAATTTTTTTTTTTTTTAAGTTGGGAAAGCAAACTTTTCCCAAAAGAAATTTATAGTTCAAATTTACACCAAGTTCTCACTAACTGGAGCAAGCCAGGTTTTCACTAAAGCTTTGACTTTCCTCTGTAAAACATTAGTCACTCCCTTGGAAGAAGCAGTTTTTTATAGGCAGTGCGATAAAACAGCCACAGACGTATGTGTAATATGATGGGTTTTATAATGTACCTGCAAAGCAGTTGGTTTTTTGTTTTTTTGGTTTTTTTTCCATTTGGAGGAAAAAAGATGAAAGAAAAAAGACTGAATTGGGATGCTAAAATAATAGCGATTCATTATTAAGGAAATGATACATTTTTGTTCCATTCAAATAATGTTTGTATTCCACTTTTCTTTATTCTTGGGAAGTTCCTATTGTTGTGCCAGGTCGTTTCCACTGAACGATTTTTAAAGGTATTCACCAGTCCCACATGTGACCGGTTGCATTTTTATTGTGCAGGACCATCGTGAAGCCTGTGGCCAAAGAGTTTGATCCAGATATGGTCTTAGTATCCGCTGGATTCGATGCATTGGAAGGCCACACCCCTCCTCTAGGAGGGTACAAAGTGACAGCAAAATGTAAGTATCTCTTTCAGGACTTTATGAAAGGCTCTGATATCATACCATCTTTTAGGTCTTTATGATAGGCACCACCTTTTACATGTGTCCAGTAAACTTGGGAGAGACATTTGAAAATGATTCAGATGGTGTTTATTGCTCTGTCAGATTCATGTTTCTGTAGAAATTTGCCTTTAAGAAAAACAAAGTTGAAGTGTTTCCTTTGGTGGACATGACAACACATTTCAGAAATTGTATGCTTTTCAGGAGACCTGTTTTGCATTTAAAGGCAGAAGTGATAGGGCTTCTGTTTAAAATGTGCTGCATGACTTGAGAGGTCATGAGTCTAGAAAAGCTACTGTGCTTTTCCAAGGAGAATGGAAGTTCCATTGTCCATGGGATAAAAATAGCTATTTCTTAATAATATTATGCACTTTCAGGTTTGAAAACAAAAGTGTAATTCCCCTTGCTCAGAGCCTCTGTATGTGTCTATGGACAACTCTCATAATCTCTACTCGTCTTCTGTTGTGTTGCAAAGTTGAACTTTTTGGCTGTGTTCCTTAGCAACTGGACACCACGTGAAGAAATAAATTTTATGTTACAGTGCATTTGAATAACACAACCTAATGGAATCTGGCTAGAAAGAGGATTTCTTTAAGAATAATTCCCTTGCTCTCTGAGTGGGAAAAAAAGGATATGTGTATATATATATAGCTCACATATAAATGTACATTGGCACTAGGGGTGTTTATTTAAAAATAGAAGAAAAAAGTAAAATTACACAAAGAATAGGCCCACAATGGTATATTTTAGGGAGAGTTGCAAAGCAGACAACAACAAAAAAACCCAAATACTTTTAAGTGGGAGAAATGAGTTTGGACCAAATGTGCTGTATTAATTTAAAAAGAATCAAAGAAATAGCATCATGCCAACCTTTGTTTTTAGTTGGCTTCTCATGTGAAAGAGTTTTTTGCACTCTAATTGTTCCAGTAACATTGTTAGGTAGTAACTATTTTTAACATGTATTATTTACCCAGGATTCTTTGTGTCTTGTTGTCTATTAAAAACATATTAAAACAGGAAACTCCACAAAGACAAACAAAGCAAAATAATTCATGATTTTGGTAAAATTGAATAGAGAGGTGTTTGCTCTGATTCAATGTCTGTATGGCCTTTTTAAAATTATTATTATTATCCATGGAACTCCACTCAATGGAAGTCAGTCTTTCCATCACAGATAAACCTCACTTGTGAGTCAAAACTAGTAAATAGTTGTCTAAATGAACCAAGAAAAAGAGAGTTTGTACATCAAGTTGAGATAAACCCAAAAAGTACAAAATACCTCGTGAAGAAAGAAGGAACCCTAGAAAAGATGTTCTTTGCCATTAAATCTAAGAATCTCACTCAGAAGAGAGGAGTGTCTATGTTTAAGTCTTTCTCCTTGCCACAGGGAAAGGTTGTAACAAAACTATTTGTTAGAACTAGTTAAAGGGATTGATCATTTTGTTCCCTTGTGTCTTCATTTTTGGCCAAGTCAAGTTCAAATCTCAAATGTGACCTTGAGAATAGTCTCATGGTTTCTTTTGGCCATTAGGCATAGGAGACATGGGTTCTACCACTTCTAGGTTTAGTATGGTACAATAACGTCTTCAATATATTTTTTACCCATTTACATATATCTTTATCCATTTGAGAGGAAGCTCTTCATTGTGTTCCATCTCCGAATCAGTTTGTCTAGAATGCCTCCAACTCCCCTCCCGTCGTTGCCGGTCCCTCCATACCCATTTCTTCCCTTGTGTATGTTTCCTGCTCAAGAACCATATGCTCTCTGCTAGGTGCCTATTTCCTAAGAAAAGCAAGCAGACATAAGTTTTAAGTAATATAATACTTGACCTTTTGCGTATTTGCAGTTTAATAAGGAAAAAAATATACAATGAGAAGAGAGGTCCTTAGAATCTAAACAGTCTATAGTTGAAACTCTTCACGTATCTTATGGGCGAGGCAACTAATTTATTTAAAAATCTGGAAGAACTGGGATTAAAATCAAAGTTCTTATCCTGAATTGTAGTTAGGTGAAATTGCATGAGGCATTTTCTGTATTTTTTCCATTAAAAAGAAAATGTTTCATAAAATGCATGAGAACAGAATTTTTTTTTTTTTTTTTTTTTTTTTTGAGATGGAGTTTCACTCTTATTGCCCAGGCTGGAGCACAATGGGATGATCTCAGCTCACTGCAACCTCTGCCTCCCGGGTTCAAGCAGTTCCCCTGCTTCAGCCTCCCTAGTAGCTGGGATTACAGGCATGTAACACCATGCCTGGCTAATTTTGTATTTTTTGGAGAAACAGGGTTTCGTCGTGTTGCTCAGGCTGGTCTCGAACTCCTGACCCCAGGTGATCCACCTGCCTTGGCCTCCCAAAGTGTTGGGATTACAGGCATGAGCCATCATGCCCAGATGAGAATAGAGAATTTGGATGCACACTACAGAGACCATATTAGTGCCCATGACCCTTAATCCCCCAAACATAGTCTATGACAGACATTGACTAGTTTTGTGATACTTAAATGAAAAACAACAAAGCCTCACATCTGGGCAACTGTATATATTATCTCATGGAAGCCTAAGTTTGCCAGCTATACTTTCCAGAGATGCTGCCACAACAAATGGGTAGAAGCTGGGATTACTAGATAGCTGAATAGTTGTTCCCTAAAGGAATCCCCACCTGGTATCTTTGTTTGCTTTCTAACCATCTGGCAGACGCATTCATATTGTTTTGGTCCAAAAGTTCTGGACAGGCAATTAACACTGGACTTTCACCATCTTGTTCAGGAAGTCATCCTTCATTGTGGGAGTAGGGTGATCCCAAAATGAAGTTAGAAATGGGCTAGATTCTAAAGAATGTACATTGGCACTAGGGGTGTTTATTTAAAAATAGAAGAAAAAAGTAAAATTACACAAAGAATAGGCCCACAATGGTATATTTTAGGGAGAGTTGCAAAGCAGACAACAACAAAAAAACCCAAATACTTTTAAGTGGGAGAAATGAGTTTGGACCAAATGTGCTGTATTAATTTAAAAAGAATCAAAGAAATAGCATCATGCCAACCTTTGTTTTTAGTTGGCTTCTCATGTGAAAGAGTTTTTTGCACTCTAATTGTTCCAGTAACATTGTTAGGTAGTAACTATTTTTAACATGTATTATTTACCCAGGATTCTTTGTGTCTTGTTGTCTATTAAAAACATATTAAAACAGGAAACTCCACAAAGACAAACAAAGCAAAATAATTCATGATTTTGGTAAAATTGAATAGAGAGGTGTTTGCTCTGATTCAATGTCTGTATGGCCTTTTTAAAATTATTATTATTATCCATGGAACTCCACTCAATGGAAGTCAGTCTTTCCATCACAGATAAACCTCACTTGTGAGTCAAAACTAGTAAATAGTTGTCTAAATGAACCAAGAAAAAGAGAGTTTGTACATCAAGTTGAGATAAACCCAAAAAGTACAAAATACCTCGTGAAGAAAGAAGGAACCCTAGAAAAGATGTTCTTTGCCATTAAATCTAAGAATCTCACTCAGAAGAGAGGAGTGTCTATGTTTAAGTCTTTCTCCTTGCCACAGGGAAAGGTTGTAACAAAACTATTTGTTAGAACTAGTTAAAGGGATTGATCATTTTGTTCCCTTGTGTCTTCATTTTTGGCCAAGTCAAGTTCAAATCTCAAATGTGACCTTGAGAATAGTCTCATGGTTTCTTTTGGCCATTAGGCATAGGAGACATGGGTTCTACCACTTCTAGGTTTAGTATGGTACAATAACGTCTTCAATATATTTTTTACCCATTTACATATATCTTTATCCATTTGAGAGGAAGCTCTTCATTGTGTTCCATCTCCGAATCAGTTTGTCTAGAATGCCTCCAACTCCCCTCCCGTCGTTGCCGGTCCCTCCATACCCATTTCTTCCCTTGTGTATGTTTCCTGCTCAAGAACCATATGCTCTCTGCTAGGTGCCTATTTCCTAAGAAAAGCAAGCAGACATAAGTTTTAAGTAATATAATACTTGACCTTTTGCGTATTTGCAGTTTAATAAGGAAAAAAATATACAATGAGAAGAGAGGTCCTTAGAATCTAAACAGTCTATAGTTGAAACTCTTCACGTATCTTATGGGCGAGGCAACTAATTTATTTAAAAATCTGGAAGAACTGGGATTAAAATCAAAGTTCTTATCCTGAATTGTAGTTAGGTGAAATTGCATGAGGCATTTTCTGTATTTTTTCCATTAAAAAGAAAATGTTTCATAAAATGCATGAGAACAGAATTTTTTTTTTTTTTTTTTTTTTTTTTGAGATGGAGTTTCACTCTTATTGCCCAGGCTGGAGCACAATGGGATGATCTCAGCTCACTGCAACCTCTGCCTCCCGGGTTCAAGCAGTTCCCCTGCTTCAGCCTCCCTAGTAGCTGGGATTACAGGCATGTAACACCATGCCTGGCTAATTTTGTATTTTTTGGAGAAACAGGGTTTCGTCGTGTTGCTCAGGCTGGTCTCGAACTCCTGACCCCAGGTGATCCACCTGCCTTGGCCTCCCAAAGTGTTGGGATTACAGGCATGAGCCATCATGCCCAGATGAGAATAGAGAATTTGGATGCACACTACAGAGACCATATTAGTGCCCATGACCCTTAATCCCCCAAACATAGTCTATGACAGACATTGACTAGTTTTGTGATACTTAAATGAAAAACAACAAAGCCTCACATCTGGGCAACTGTATATATTATCTCATGGAAGCCTAAGTTTGCCAGCTATACTTTCCAGAGATGCTGCCACAACAAATGGGTAGAAGCTGGGATTACTAGATAGCTGAATAGTTGTTCCCTAAAGGAATCCCCACCTGGTATCTTTGTTTGCTTTCTAACCATCTGGCAGACGCATTCATATTGTTTTGGTCCAAAAGTTCTGGACAGGCAATTAACACTGGACTTTCACCGTCTTGTTCAGGAAGTCATCCTTCATTGTGGGAGTAGGGTGATCCCAAAATGAAGTTAGAAATGGGCTAGATTCTAAAGTAAAAAGTAGGAAGAAGAAACACAACCAAGTTCCTCTCCCAGTGTTTTCCAATTCTAGCAAAACTCATTCCTGCTCCAAGTAGAATATTTGATAATTATAGAGAGTGGTTTTGAGGATGCTATCCATGTCAGAGATTCTAAAATTATATTTTCTTAGCACATTGAATCAGTCTTTCGAAATAGTTTTGTTTGCTATCTCTGAAAGGAAAAGAGAAATGAAGTAGAAGTATCTAGGGTTTTTGTTTGTTTTTAAACATTAGTTACCTGATTGAAAAATAATAATAAAAGGTTGGAGTAATCACCAATATCTCAGTCCAAATATAGAGGTGATTTAAAATTAAAGGTAATTCCTTTCACTAGTGATGTTTTACTTTCCTCCTCTTTTCTCCTCTCCTTTCTTGACATATTAAGTGTTTTCTGTTATGAAACTATAAAACTTTTGGCATTGGTTTCTGCTGAAGTTTTAATAAACAATCTGAATTACTTATTTAGTATCAGTGCTGCTCCTTAAGGACCAAGGCTAAATCCCAACCTGAAATGACTGGATAGCTTTTTAACCTGCCCTAAACCCAGCATCAAACTTTACCTTGAAGTTATCAGTTTATCTTTCTAAATATGCTGATTCAGATATAATTGTCTTCAGGTTACAACTTAATCAGGTTGTCATGACAACAAAGTGCTATATTCAAACAATGAAATTAATTCACCATATACTAGCACCCCCTGGCTTTATAGTGTTGTTAACATTTTTAAAAAGGGTTCTTTGGTTTAAATTCATTTTGCCACAACATATACTTTTTTCTCTCTTTCAACACATATAAGCATTCGCTACTTTTGTTGGTGTCAGGCCATGAATTCATATGTTCAAATTGCTTTTGTCATGTGAACAAGAATATGTTTTTCCTTTGGAATTATGCAAAAGTCATTGTGAGATGATAGCCATATCTGATAAAAAGTATGTTCCTTTTATAAACATGTGAAATACATTCCTTTAATAAATACTTTATAGTCCTTGAGACAGAAACCATTTCTGTCCGCAAATATACAGGGTTATTTTGACAAGTAAATCAATGAATGTGATTCATCACATAAACAGAACTAAAGACAAAAACCACATGAGTATCTCAATAGACACAGAAAAGGCTTTCAATAAAATTCAACACCCCTTCTTGATAAAAACTCTCAATAAACTAGGTATTGAAGGAACATACCTCAAAATAATAAGACCCATCTATGCCAAACCCACAGTCAACATTATATTGAATGGGCAAAAGTTGGAAGCATTAGCCTTGAAAACCGGCATAAGACAAAGATGCCTTCTCTCTACCACTCCTATTCTCCTATTCAACATGGTTTAGAAGTCCTAGCCAGAGCAATCAGGCAAGAGAAGGAAATAAAGGTCATTCAAATAGGAAGAGAGGAAGTCAAACTCCCTGTTTGCAGACAACATGATTCTATATTTAGAATACCCCACAGTCTTGGCCCAAAACCTCCTTCGGCTGATAAACAACTTCATCAAAGTTTCAGGATGCAAAATTAATGCACAAAAGTCAGTAGCAGTCCTACACACCGACAACAGTTAAGCCTAGAGCCAAATTAGAAAGGCAATCCCATTCACAACTGTCACAGAAAGACTAAAACACCTAGGAATACAACTAATCAGGGAAGTGAAACATCTCTACAATGAGAATTACAAAACACTGCTCAAAGAAATCAGAGGAAAGATAAACAAATGGAAAATCATCCCATGGTCATAGACAGGAAAAATCAATATAATTAAAATGGCCATACTGCCCAAAGCAATTTACAGATTCAATGCTATTTTTATCAAACTGCCAATGACCTTCTTCACAGAACTAGAAGAAAACTATTTTAAAATCCACATAGAACCAAAAAAAGAGCCCAAATAGCCAAGGCAATCCTAAGCAAAAAGAGCATAACTGGAGGCATCATGTTACCCAACTTCAAACTATACTTCAGGGCTACAGTAGCCAAAATAGCATGGTACTGGTACAAAAACAGGCACATAGACTAATGGAACAGAATAGAGAACCCAGAAATAAGGCCACACACCTATGACTAACTGATCTTTGACAAAACTGCCAGAAACAAGCAGTGGGGAGAAGGCTCCCTATTCAATAAATGGTACTGAGATAACTCGCTAGCCATATGCAGAAGATTGAAGCTGGACGCCTTCCCTATACCATACACAAAAATCAACTCAAGATGGATTAAGGACTTAAATGTAAAACCCCAAACTATAAAAACCCTAGAAGATATCCTAGGCAATACCATCCTGGATATAGGAATTGGTAAAGATTTTATGACAAAGACACAAAAGCAACCCCAACAAAAGCAAAAATTGACAAGTGAGATCTTATTAAGCTAAAGAACCTTTGCACAGCAGAAGAAACTATCAACAGAGTTAACAGACAGCCTACAGAATGGGAGAAAATTTTTGCAAACTATGCATCTGACAAAGGTCTAATATCCAGCCTCTATAAGGAACTCAAATTTACAAGTGAAAAACAACCCCATTAAAAAGTGGGGAAACGATATGAACAGACATTTTTCAAAGGAAAACATACATGCAGCCAACAAGCATATGAAAAAACACTCAATATCACTGATCATTAGAGAAATGCAATCAAAACCACAATGAGATACCATCTCACACAGGTCAGAATGGCTATTATGAAAAAGTAAAAAAATAACAGGTACTTGCAAGGTTGTGGAGAAAAAGGAACACTTAGACACTGTTGGTGGGAGTGTAAATTAGTTCAGCCATTGTGGAAAGCAGTGTGGCAATTCCTCAAAGAGCTAAAAGTAAAACTACCATTTGACCCAGCAATCCCATTACTGGATATATACCTAGAGGAATATAAATCATTTGACCACAAAGACACATGCTCGCAAGTGTTCACCACAGCACTATTCACAATAGCAATGACATGGAATCAACCTAAGTGCCCATCAATGATTGACTGGACAAAGAAAATGTGGTATATATACACCATACTATGCAGCCATAAAAAAGAACAAGCTCATGTCTTTTGTGGAATCATGGATGGAGCTGGAGGCTGTTATCCTCAGCAAACTAATGCCAGAATGTAAAACCAAATACTGTGTGTTCTCACTTTCAAGTGGGAGCTAAATGATGAACTCCTGAACGCAAAGAAGGAAATAACAGATACTGGGGTCTACTTGAGGGAGGAGGGTGGAAGGAGGAAAAGGGGCTGAAAAGATAACTATTGGGCTTAATTCCTGAGTAATGAAATAAGCTGTACAATAAAACCCTGTGACATGAATTTACCTATGTAACAAACCTTCACATGTACCCCCGAATGTAAAAGTTAAAAAAAATTTTAAGTGATTTAAAAAAGAATAGTTAATAGCTGCCGGGGGAAAATCAAGTAACAAACCTTAGAGTCTTGAATTACCATCTTTTTTTTTTAATAGAAAATTGTACTTCTTTTTAGTATATTCTGATTCTCTTTCCCCCACTGAGTGCCTGTTTTACAGTGAGAAAGCACAATTTGGGAGAAGATACCTGTATAAATGAATTTAGACTTAACAGTGAGTTATTCTTAGGGAAGTACAAAGATGCCTTGATTAGTCAGTCAATGATCCAAAAATAAGACTCTAAAATCTTGAGTGCTAATCCAATGAACAAATGCTGAGAAACAAACTTGTGATAAATACACAAGGCCATGTTGTCTATGTTGTCTGCTAACAATGCATGTACATGCTTCATCCCAGGTGCCTCATGAAGTTTTATCTAACTACGAATTCTGAATAAGCACTTTGATTTAAACTCCAGTTATTACAGATGATAAGATAAATTAGTTTCCTCATCTATGAGACATATGAACTTTTTTAGACAGCCTTGATTACAATCTGTTTGGATTCTAAGATCCTCTCTTCTCAATGGATACTTTTTCTTTATCAAGGTGCAGATACTCAACAAAAAGTTATATGTGGGTATGTAGCTCAAATAACTTCAATTTTTCCATTTCTTGTGTCCACAGAGTTGCATATAGATTGAGCCAGAACTAAGTGTGTTTTGGTGAAGCTGACTGCTTTTTTTCCTCGTTCTTTTTTACTAATGACTCTATACCTATCTTAAAATGTTCGTGGCTCTCCTGTTTAATTTTTTCTGCATTATCAAAATCTATAAAGAACCTGATCATACTTACTTAAATGCTTCACTAATTACCTGATTATGGACTTTAAATGTAAGTGTATTTCAGCTAACGTTATGGTTGTAATACTTCTGTAACTATTCAGAATGTAGTGGTTCTGTTTAGCAGTTGTATCTATTACTTATCTGTAATCAGGGACTCAATGCCTTGTCTTCTCATAATGGCATTTCAGGCCACAACAAACAGATATGGAGAAAAGGAGTGTCTAGAAGTAACCTACCCACCGGGTACCACTTCATGAAGGGTCAACCTTAAACTTGAAGTGCTTCATTTCTTTTAGGTTAGGATGAACACAGGGGAATACTATGCAGCATTGATTCTTCAAAGCTTCATCTCATCCAGCTACCAACAGATTAACCTCTTTCATCCGCTTCTGTGCTGTGTTTCAAAAACTGGCCAGGTACCTGGAACAATAGTCTAAATAGCATTTTTTAAAATGAGTAAAGCTAAAAAGAATCCATGATTTTTTTGAGTAAGTCAGATGATTTCTTCCACTATATTCGAAGTTTCTTGAAATAGGAGTTCGTAAGTTTTTTTTTCTTTTTTGTCATTACTATCCTCCCCATCGCTGCCACTTCTTTCTGAGTTTTGAATCACATATTTCTGTGTCCTATAATATTTCATTAACAAAACCTTGTTTTTCTGAAAACTGCTTCTGACAATGGACACTTGTTTAATGTTTCCCTTTAACAGGAATTGTATTCAGGGAAGTCATAATTTCCTTATATCAGTAGGCCTTGGGCAAAAGTGCTGAGACCCAGCTATTAACACCTGCTTGAATATAATTGGTGAGAAACTCATTTAATCTCTGCTCAGAAAAGCAGGAAAGTGGGAGTTGATAGAATCCTTTAATTATTAAACTTGAAATAAACAGTAAGAATTAAAGGAGAGTAAAAAATAGCTAATTTTGGTACCAGAAAATATATGTTCAGATCTCAACTACGTTTCTCACAAATTTTGTAATCAAGTTGCTTTCCTAATCAGTTAAAAAAAAAGTGAGTGGGGAAGGGAGATAATAATTTGACCTACAACCTATGTAATAAATGATCAGGTATTGTGAATTAATAGTTTTGAATTTTATTGTTCATATCATTTCAACAATTCTAAATATTCAGTGAAAGTCTGGGTGTTTAGATGATACATTTGAGCACAAAATATACAACACAAATTCTATAGCTTTTTTGAAGGAGTTTTAGACTCCTATTTGAAGAAAATGGAAGGAGGATGGGCAGACATCTTTGGAAGCAATGCAGGATTTTAGGTAAATAGTAAGTGTATTGTCCATTTAATTAAAAGTCAGGTTAGCAAAATAAGTGCCTGCATTTCACATTTCTATAACTGTTTGTATTCCTACTTTATAATAAATCCAGAGACAATTTAAAAAGTGATAATGTTTTTAAAAGAAAATAAAGCATTATTATTTTGTGATGAGGATACCTCAGTCACTGCTTGCCTAAAAACTGTGCTTTTTGTTATGATATATTGACGTATGTTCTGCTCTTGACATATGAATATGCCAATGCAGAATAAATAGTCCAGTGATTTTTTTTAACAATCGACTACAATTTTAGTTAACTGACAGTTAACTATCTGAAACACATTTAAGAGTCAGAAAAAAACTTCTCAACAAAATATTACCAAACCAAATTCAAAAACACATTACAAGGGTCATTCACCATGATCAAGTGAGATTTATCTATGGGATGCAAAGATGATTCAACATAGGCAAATCCACGAATGTGTTATACCCAATTAACATGATGGACAAAAACTATATGATCACTTCAATAGATGCAGAAAAGGCATTCAACAAATTCAATGTCCTTTTATAATAAAAGCTCTCAACAAATTAGGTATGGAAGGAATGTACCTCAACACAATAAAAGCCATATATGATGAGGCTATAAATACATCATACTCAATGGTGAAAAAATAAAAGTTTTTTTCCTAAGATCAGGAGCAAGATAAGAATGCTCACTCTCACTTCTATTCAACACACTAATGAAAGTTCTGCTGAGAGAAATTAGACAAGAAAAATAAATGAAGGACATCCAAATAGGAAAGGAAAAAGTTAAACTGTCTCTGTTTCCAAATGACATGATTTTACATATTGAAAATCCAGAAGACACCAGCAAAACAAAAAACAAACAAACAAAAAACTGGTAAAACCAATAACTGAATACAGTAAACTTGCAGAATATAATATTAACATACAAAAATCAATATCATTTCTGTATACTAACAGTGACCTACCTGAAAATGATTAAGGAAATAATCCCATGTACAATAGCTACAAAAGGGAAGAAATGCAAAAACCTTAGGAATACATTTAACCAAGGAGGTGAAAGATCTCCACACTGAAAGCTATAAAATGTTGATGAAAAACATCAAAGAAGATGTAAGTAAATGGAGAGATAACCCCTCTCCATCAATTGGGAGCATTAATGTTGTTAAAGTCTGCATACTACCCAAAGCGATCTTCAGATTCAATTCTATCTCTATCAAATTACCAATGACATTTTTTCACAGAAATAGCAAAATCAACCCAAAAATTTGTGCAGAACCACAAAAGACCCTGAACACCCTAAGAGATCTTGATCAAAAAACACAAAGCTGGAGGTGCCATACTTTCCAACGTTAACAGCTACTTCAAAACTATAGTAATAAAAGCATGACATTGGCATAAAAACAGACACATAGACCAATGGAACAGAATAGAGGACCCAGAAATAAATCCACACTTCACGGTCAATTGATTTTTGACAAAGATAGCAAGAACACTCCACGAAGAAAAGACAGTCTTTGATAATTGGTGCTGGGAAAACTAGATACCCAAATGCAGAGGAATGAAATTAGACCCTCATCTTATACCATGTAAAAAAAAAAATCCACTCAAAATGGAGTAAAGATTTATGTGTAAGACCTGAAATTGTAACATTAATAGAAGAAAACATAGGGGGAAAGATCTGTGGCTATAGTTACTTCTATAGACAATGCTGAAGTGAACATCCTTTTACAAGTCTCCCTCTGCATGTGTGTTAAAGTTACCTTAGGCTAATGTTTTTAGTCAGTTAGGGCTTCTGTTTCTTTTTTAGTATGCAGCATTGAAAATATGAAGGGAGGCAGCAAAAGAAGGAAAGAATGTCTTCGACCTTCCTTACCTGTTCTTCAAACCTGAGTCTATATCCCTGTTTCTCCATATCCACACAACAAACCTCTCCTCCTCTCTTTACTCTTTTATACTCTGTTTATGTCACCTCTTCCGTTCCTTTTAAAATTGGCAAAAAGGGTGATTCTGTATACCCATATTCTTCAACTTTAATCCAAACTTTAGGGGAAGAGCAGGTCAGAAGTCATGTAGTAGATACGTAAAATATCATTTTGAGGTGTTTTCAAGCAATTCTTTGGGAATTACAATTTAAATTAAAAAGATGACTTTCCACTCAAAACAAATGGCTTGGTTAAGTTATCAAGGACTGTGGAGGGCAATGTGGTCGTAAGTGTGAAAGCACAACCTGGTTGTCCAGCAGAAAAAGTCATAATTCTGGCCTGGGCCATCAGAATTATCATAGGAATGTCACCTAACCTCTTGAAGATAATATTCTTGACTGAAAAGGGAACATTAATTTCATCCTGGCTGTGTTGTTATTATTGATGATAGAATTATAATACCTGCCAGTGATGTTGAATGTTTCCTATGTGCTAGGCACTGTGCTCTGTGGCACTATGCCTCGATGCTTCTCTGCACTTTCTTATTTTGCTTTTATGATTAAAGGAGATAATATATACATAGTACCTTTTTGTATTTTTGTATTAATATCTTTTTTAAGATTTTCTTATCCCTCTGAAATCATTACAAAACTTTACAACCATTTAAATTTCTAATTTCAGAAGTAACAGAAAAATTAAGTAATTATGCTTAAGTCACAGAGATGAAGACTAACAAAACCGCAACCTGATCTTGTGTCTCTAGACTTCCACCTTCATGTATTTTCATTAGGTTTAATGGGTTATTAAAAAATCTCAAGTAAATATGTATGCACTTTTTAATTACTATGGAAGCTTCTCTGAATTGTGAAAATATTTTTCAAAAAGAAAATTTTTCCAACAATGACTTTTTTATTTGAATAAAATTTTTCAGATCAGAAAAGTAAGCTTTATAATATATTAGCAGTTTACAGACCATGTGTCCTATTTTTCATGGAGCATTTTTCACAAGAATGAGTCAAGGACTTACTCTTTAACTCAAAATTCCTGCAAACCAGTAGTATGTCTCTTTGTTATATTCTCAAGCAAGTACATGGCTTCCTGCAATGACAGGGGAAGTGAATTTGCAAGACATTTATGATTGCATGTAATAGAGTTCGCTCCTATATATTTAACAGCTAACATAAAAAAAAAGCAACATGGCTAATTAAGAAGGCAAACTTGTCAGGATATAAAAACACAAATTTGAGAATGATTTTATTTTTAAATTACAACCAAAAGATTTATTCGAGTGAATGAGTGCCCCATGTTCACTATTACTCTGCATTCACTTTCTTGCTCACTTGCCTATTTCCTCATACCACATGATAACTCAGATACCAAATTGTAGAAGATTATTTTCCACCTGGAGTGTTTAGTTACTGATGCTGCGAAACAATCCTTAGGCTGGGATGACTACAACTTAACTTTGAAGAACAAAGTTACTATAGCTGTACCATAACTGGGGCCAGATCAACATTGCTTATGAAAAGAAAATATGTAAGCAGAGTTTGCCCCAGAGGAAGATGCCAGCTGCAACTAATGTGTACTGTATTCCATTAATACTAAGGTACACTTTTTCATATTTTGACATGTCTGAAATTGGAATGTCTCTCACACTTGATGCTATTTTATCATGAGATTGGGGCTGTTTTTTTAAATTTTCATAGTGGTATATAAAATAACGGTTACATTTATTTTGTGCCACAATTGATGGCATCTTAGATTCAATGGAAGATAATATTTTATTCTTTGAGATATTTGTAAAATCCCAGCCAATGGCCATCCTAATCTAATATCTTAGATTTCTATTTTATGTTTTCTTTAGACTTCCAGTGATTGAATAAAATCCCAAAGAAGCAAAAATTAAAATAACAAAATGAACAAAAAATACTGCCAGGGACAAATTTTAAACAATAGTTGATCCTCTTACTGTGAGTTTGCTTTGAGCTCAGACAAAAAAATGGTTCTTCCTTGGCCTGACATATCCATAACCATAGATTTTGACCCTTTATTATGATGATTGCTATAAGTAACATAATTGGTTTATGATTCATCTTACAAATCAAATCAATACAGAAAAGAATCAGTTGGTCAAATCCTTTGTGAAGTAATGTCGTGGCCTGTTGCCAGCAGTGTTAAGTGTATGGAATAGCATGTGACCAAGAATCAGCTATTAACATGTGTGTGGTTGATGAAGTAATCAAGGAAATCATGGGGAATGGATATGCAGCTTCCCTCTATAGGAAGTTCTTCTCACACTACTGCCATGGGCCGGAGAATCACTATGGACTACCACAATTGTTTCCAAATTAGCAGGCATCAGTATCACCTGGAGGGCCTGTTAGGCATGCCGAATTCCATTTCCAGAATTTCTGACTTAGTAGGTCCAGAGAGGGGACTGCATTGGCATTTCCAACAAGCTCTCAGGTGATGCTGATACTCCTGATATAGGGACCACACTTTGAGAACCACTGGGCTAGTGATTGAAAGAAACGAAACAGGATTTGGGCTTGGTTGATCTGCAGTTTGGGTCTAATTGGCTACCAACTAACTTCTTTTTTTGTGTCTTGATGTTCTTATTTTTCTAGCAGAAATGGTACAAATCATGTCTGCTTTGGCTAAATATAGGGCCATTATGAGAATCAAATGAGGTAATGGACCTAAATAAAATGCTTTGCAAAATGTGACACTCTACGTATAATAAGGTATAAATGATATCATCCCCACTAAATCTACTATTGTTTTCATACATATAAGCTGGGGTCAGAATTCATATGCCAAAATACATTTGCAATCTTATGTGAAAATTAATACTAAGTTATTGAGTTATTTTTAAATGTTTAACATAATTATTTTATATTTCTAAAAACATTTGAAATATTTAGTTATTTTTGTTGATTTTTATAGGAAGTCGCTGGGGTTCCACATATATTTTCTTCCTCTACCTAATCCCTTTCCAACTGAACCTCTAGACTTGTCCCATGTGACACCAAGATGCATGACCACAGATAAGTCATCAGGAGTTGCAGTGGTTCTCATACCAACAGCTCTTACAATTCCTCAGAATGAGAGCTATTTAGCCTCCTTTACCTAGCATTTCTCCCACATAGTTTCAGACCAAGAGTAACTTTTATGAACTCCCTCTTTTCTCTTATCCCAGGTAACCTTCCTGAAAAAGGGTTGAACATTACAAAAGTGTGCAGCGATCAAAGCCAGTATTTACAAATTTCATATTTATAACCTTAGGCATTTCTGTTTCACTTCTATCATTAAAATAAATACATATTTTACAAAGGTGACTCATTTAGATTAAAAAGTTGCACGCATTAAAAATGTAAAGAGATGACAGGAGGAGAGAAATAATAGTTTTAATCTGGCTAGATCCACACAATTTCTTATGGAACAAGCTTATACTAAGATCTTGGGATAGTGTTAAGGTGGGAGGTAAAGTGCCATAAATTCTGCCTGATCTTTCAGTATTAATAGAAAGAACTCTATAGAAATGAACTTTCACTGGGCTGGGCACGGTGGCTCACGCCTGTAATCCCAGCACTTTGGGAGGCCGTGGTGGGCGGATCATGAGGTCGGGAGACCATCCTGGCTAACACGGTGAAACCCCATCTCTACTAAAAATAAAAAAAATAAAATAAAAATTAGCAAGGCGTGGTGGTGGGTACCTGTAGTCCCAGCTACTCGGGAGGCTGAGGCAGGAGAATGGCGTGAACCCGGGAGGCAGAGCTTGCAGAGAGCCGAGATAGCACCACTGCACTCCAGCCTGGGCGACAGAGTGAGACTCCGTCTCAAAAAATAAAATAATAAAATAAAATAAAATAAGAAATGAGCTTTCACTGGATCCCAGGATATGATACATTTTCAATAAACATATGAAAAATGACATAACAGAGATGTATAATTTTCTTCCAAGTTGTTTTTCAAATGCAAAACTTCTCTTAAAGAAGTGTCCTTATCCTATCGACCTCCCACCTTAACACTATCCCAAGGTCTTAGTATCAGCTTATTCCATAAGAAATTGTGTGGATCTAGCCAGATTAAAACTGTTATTTCTCTCCTTCTATCATCTCTTTACATTTTTAATGCATGTAACTTTTTAATCTAAATGAGTCACCTTTGTAAAATATGTACTTATTTTAATGATAGAAGTGAAACAGAAATGCCTAAGGTTATAAATACGAAATTTGTAAATACTGGCTTTGATCGCTGCACGCTTTTGTAATGTTCAACCCTTTTTCAGGAATGACTTTGTCTAGTCATATGTAACAATAGAGTCTATAGATAAGGTCTTTATTCCATGCTGTTTTCCTCTTTTCTCTGTTTTGGTGAAATTTGTCTATAAGCTGAAGAAATTACGTATTCCAGAAACTATTTTACCAAACAATTGACTATCTGTGGCATATCATTCCTCTGCTTTATATTCTTTTCCTGCAACTACAATAATGTACACTTCTTACCACACATGATGTCTATATACTCTCTACCCTACCCTATGCTCCTCTGCCATCCCTTTTTTCACTATTCTGCAGCCTGGAAAATCTTTCTGTCTCTCTAACAGACCAGGGTCACTCACATCAGGGTGTTTGCATGAAAAGATCCTACTCAAAGGATCTCTTCTTCAGTGATAACCTGGTTATCTTCTCAGCTCAGATATCACCTTCCCAGGTCAATTTTCCTGAGCAGTGTACCCATCCTCCATCATGCTCCATCACTTTCCCTGATCCCACTTTGCTAAAACTACACTCTTTGAGGTTCCTGTGTATTGTTAACTACCATGTGTCCCCAGGGGCTAAAATATCACCTCAGCCATTGTCTAGGCTCCAAAGATATTTATTGACTTTCATGTATGGAGTGACTATTTTTTTAAAAAAACAAATGACCTATTTAAAAATATATTTAAAGTCGATCTCTTTATTTTTTCTTTTACTTGAAAAGTTTGCTGCATGGGTGTTTATTCAAGATATTTTCATAATAAGCATCCATGTTGTATTGTGCTTGTTGCTATAAAAAAAAAGAAAAGGAAACAGTGATCAGCCTGCCAGACCAGTACTTGGCAGTGGTTCAAAAAGCAGGCTCTGCAGTATATACACCTTTATAGGACCAACACATGGCTCTGCCACTTTTCTTCTTTGTTTTGTTGTTGTTGTTGAGATAGGGTCTTGCTCTGTCACCCAGGCTGAAGTGTAGTGGTGCAATTATGGCTCATTGCAGCCTTTACTCCTGGGCTCCAGTGATCCTCCCACCTCATCCTTCTGAATAGCTGGCACTACAGGCCTGCAACACCACACCCAACTCATTTTTCTTTAAAAGTGTTTTTTGTAGAGATAGGATCTTGCTATGTTGCCCAGGCTGGTCTTGAATTCCTATGCTGAAGTGAACCTCTTAGCCTTCCAAAGTGTTGGAATTACAGGCATTAGCCACTGCCCCTGACCACTGCCATTTTTCTAATTGAGTGACCTTGGGCGACTTACTTTCCATTTTAGTTGGCCTTCATTTCCTCATATGCAAATAGGACTATCTATCTCATAGATTTATGAAGATTAAGTACAGCAACGCATTTAAACATCTCAACCTAAAGCCTGACATTTAGCAAGCCCTCAACAAATGTTAGCCAGTATTAGATAGTCTTATCATTTTCATGTGCCTCAAAAGAGCTCTGGATGATCACACCTTTAATGCCTACAGAGCATATTGTTCTTATGCATGAGAGTTGAACAGTTCTAGATCTGTGTTTTGATAACAGCGTATAACTGTCTGACTTTTAAATGCTTCAAACCACCTAACGGATGAAAACTGCTATAATGAGCAACCACTAGAAGTCTACAATACATGAGTCATAGGGTTTTGGAGATTTGTTTTGGAGAGTTTTGGAGATCTGCCCATAGGATGACTCTCCCAGACATGTCTGTAACAAGGAGTCAGTCTTGATAGCCAGGCACATGTCGATAGTACAGGTTTAATAGTATTTGGGGCATTTAGCAAACTTCTTCATTTAGTAAGCATTTCCATAAACATTTCAAAGATTTTCATATGTGGGAAAGAAGACTTTATGCTGCTCAAGATAAATACAAAGAATGAAGCAGAGGGAACATTTCTGTTGATGATTGGAATTATACCGCATCCATTGTGGTTGATTACCTTTTGAAAAGCAGATTTTTTAAACTAAAAAGTAAGGAAATTCACTACAATGTAATCTAGAAGTATGAATCTTTACTTTGGGGCTGTAACATAGAAACTTATCTTTGATGGTACCGTAATATAAACTTTAAGTGAAAGTAGAAAATAGATAAAAGGATAGGTGGAGCTAGTGATGAAAAGACAAAGGTAAGCCCAGAGAGACCAGGCAATTAGACCAAGGTAGTGTACTCAGGATTTAATTTATTTGGCTGACCTGTACTGACCTCCAACAGTCTAGGATATTTTGGCGAGTCTGTCTGATCTGGGTTTCATAGCACGTATTTGTGCGCTATATAAAATCCAGCTGTCTCATTTAGAATTGCTGATCTCAGATTCAGAATGAGTTGCCAGCTCTGTTCATTTGTTTGCAGTTTTCTGGATCTACTATAAACAGTTTTCTCAGATGTTGTTACTGTTTAGTCAAAGATTTCTCCCCACAGCACTGTCCTTATGCACAATATTTCCTTCCTGCCTTAGGGTAATCATCTAAATAAAGTGAGTCCCTAAAACCACTTTGTCACCCAAGTAGCCAGCAGAGGGAATCATTTATGAAATGTAGTTAATTTCAGTAACTGACAGTCACATGAAGTGCCTAAAGAAAACAGGAGTGTCCAGGCTACTTGGGATAGATCCAGGAAGGTCCTCTACTTTAAGAGCTGCATTTTACTAAGGATTCAGATGGTTATTGGAACTTTTCCTGTTGTTTTACTCTGTAGTCTCCAGGGGACTATTTGACACTTGGATGCAAAATGAGATCAGCAATTAGGAAGACAACACTGTAGGCACTTGAAGAGTAAATCATTGAGTACCAGACTTAAGAGCTAGTAAGTACCAGGCCAAAGAAATAGCCTAAGGATGTTGGTAAGTCTGGCTTCTTAGTGTTTCCAGGGTGCTTGGGGCCCTAACTCCTTGTGCGACTGACTTGAGGTGGTGTTCAGATATTTAGCAAGAGGAAAGCTGCAATCATCTTTCAATCCCAGTAGATCACCAAAGGTTTGGAAGTTTCGTCAACTTGGAACCTGAAAAGTCCTACACTATTCACGTCTATTTAAGGGCAGCCCTAGACCCACCTTCCACATAGGACACATAGCACAGAAACACTAGTGTCAAACAGCCCGGCAGGTCTTTGTATGAATGGATTCATTCCCTCTGGGGGTGATTTATTTGATTAGATCCAGCTTATCTATTTGATGACACCCATATAGGTAAAAAAAAAAAAAAAAAAAAAAAAGATAAATAAAAAATAAATCTTGGAGAGTAAAATAAATAATGTTTTACTTGCAACCAAAGGCACAATTACCACTTATTTCCAAGCTCTGATTAATTCATTTACTCCCATGTAACAATCAAGAAAAGAATGAAAAAGAATGAGGGGAAATAGTGAGCTTTCAAGGAGTTTATTAGAAGAAACACAGACTAGGAAATAGGAGACCTGCGTTCTACAGACACGGAGTATCTATTTAAAGAATTGATGTCTTCAGTCCTCATCTGGAAAATGAAGTATTTGGACCAACTCATACAATGGTTTAAAATTATCTATCTAGAATATCAAGAGCTGCGAACATTTAAAACGTGTTTATAATCAATAGTAAGCCCATCGCATTTACTATTTAATCTTTATAACAATGCTGTAAGATAAATAATATCACTATGATCCCTATTTTATAGTTGAAGAAACTAAAGCATAAAAAAGGTAAGAAAGAGTCAAATTTTATGAAAGAGCTAGAGATGGAATCCACAGGTGGTCTGGCATCAGAGCCAGTGGAATATACTTTCTGTCTACATTTATATCAGAAATTGACCTTGAAAACAAAGAGAGGGAGTCTCTCTCCCTCTCTGTCCTTCCCGCTATTCTTTCTTCTCTCCTGGGAGGTCATATTGTTTATGGAGAGCATAACTCTTCCACTATGAGATCTTGAGCCCTTCCCTGCAAAGACGGAAATAAGTAAATTTGGTTCCTCATGTATCTATTCTCTTATGATTCTTTATTAAAGGATAATTTTTTAAAAGCAATACAAAGTCAGAAAAGGAGAATTATTGTCCAGAAATAAATTCTGAAGGCTCAGGAAGGTGTATTTGTTTTTGTCCCAGACACACAATGCAATTAAATCTACGCCATGTAAGATGGATGAAACTTCTTTCTTGATAGAGAGATGTGAGTTATATTCTAGCGATAATTAATATTGAGTTTAAGGAGCTTAAGTTTATGTCAGATCGCTTTTTTTTTCCTCCCAGGTTGTTACTTGTTGCTTCTCATTTGGCCTTTCTTCTGCAGCTGTGTTGAGAGCTCACACAGGGTTTCAAGTAGGTAATAGGCCAAAAAAAAAAAAAAAAAAGAACCCTAAGTACTTTTGTCATTGCAGCAGTGAGAACAGCAGACATGCAAACACCTTCATATCTAGAGCTCTCTTACTGTACTCTTAACGTTCTTTTCATATTGATAGTGATAGTAGTGTTAAAAAGCAGAGAGAAAGCTGTGAACTGTAAGCTACCGGGAGATCTGCAAAACCAAGTTACTCAGGGTCACAACCTGTAGTTGTGTAGTTTGTGCTTTACACAAGGGGCAGCAGCACCAAGGAACATAACATAACCTTTGCTGTCCTTATCAACCAAATACCATGGCCTGGTGCAATATTCAACCAGACAAATAAAACCTGGAAGAAAAGAAAGTGACTAATTCAATTCACGGGTATACATCAGGCGCCTAGTGCTAGAGCTACATCAGTCTGAAGAAGTCAAAACTCCCTGTTCGCAGGTGGCTTATATTTAAACTGTGCTGTCTAAAAGGGCACTGCCTGGCCATATGTGGTTATTTAATGTAACTTAATGAAACTATATATTTCAACTGCCCAATAGCCATTCACAGCTAGCAGTTTCCACATTGGACATTGCAGATATAGAACATTTGCATCATCACCGAAAGCTCTTTTGAGGAGCATTGTCTAGTGGTTAAAGCCTAAGCAAAATAAATAAGCAAACATGGAGTACATTAGGAGTTCATGAATAAAATTAAAGCAGGGAAAGAGTCAGGTTATACTGGGACAGGGGAGGTTTGTGATTTTTAAAAGGGTGATCAGAGATGGCCTCACTCATAAAAGATGTTTGCCTAAAGAGCTGAAGGTGGTGAAGGAGCAAGCTGTGAAACTTGGTCCTGAGGCAGGACCAAGCCCGCAGTGCTCAAGGAAGAAGAAGGCAAGTATGAGATAGAATGAACAAGAGAACAGGGTGATAGAAGAGGGGAAAAGTAGTCACAGTTGGATTTATTTCAAAGGTAAGTGAACTGGATTTGCTGGCAGGCTGGATTGGGTATGAGAGAAGATCTGAAGGTGGAAATGGAGTAAAGGATGACTTCAGGGTTTTGGGTCTGGGTACCAGAGAGGAATGAATTGCTCTTAACTGAAATAGGGAAAGATGTGGAAGCAGGCTTAAGCTGAGAGTTAAATTTACTTGTTATCGGCATATAGATGGTATTTAAAGCCATAAGCCCAGATGAGATCATCTAGGGAACAAGTGTAGGTAGAAAAGAGATATAAAGACTGTGGCTTGGGACACTCTAACATTATGACATTAGAGCCATGAGGGGGAGCCAGATGAAGCCTGACTGATTTTCACTGGCAGAGTATGCTGTCCCGTGGCCCAGTGGAGGCAAGCAGTTCAAAGAGGAGCACACCATTAGCTCTATCAAATGTTGTTAAGGGGTCAAGTAAGATAAAAACTGACCACTAGATTCGGTAACATGCAGGTCACTTCTGACCTAGACAAGATAAGGAGTTTGATGAGTTAAAAGCCTGATTAGAGGAGAGAATTGGAGGAGAGAAATTGTAGACTGCACATATAGACTGCTCCTCTTGAGGAATTGTACTCTAAAGGGGAAGAGATAAATGGAGCAGTACGTAGAGGGAGGAAAGGGTCTGATGAGTACTTTAAAAAATAATATTAATAAAATCACAGCATGTTTATGTGATGCTGGAAGTCTTCTAGTACAGAGGGAAAATTGATGCTGCTATAAAGAGAGGAGAGAATTGCTATAGAAATGTCCTTGAATTTGTGAAAGGACTGAGCTCTAGGACACAGATAGAAGGTTTGGTCTGAGACACAGGAGAATTTATCCACAGGAGCAGTGTAAAAAGCAGAGTATGTGGGTCCAGATGCTGGCAGGTGATGGGCGTAATGGTGGGAGATTTATGAAGTGTGCTTCTGACTTTTTTCTCAGTGAAACAGGAACCAAGGTAATCACTGAGAATTAGAATGGGCAAGAATATTTTGGAGGCTTGAAAACATGAGAGAAGATATGGCATAATTATCTAGAGGAGTCAAAAAGGGAATCTACCAGGGGGAAAATGGCTTAGAACAACTTACGAACCCATGTAAATTTCAGATATCACTTTAAAGTGAGACCAGTCAGAATAACTATGTCAAATAACAATATCATTTCACCAGCCATATTCAATAGGGCTCAGGCCTCGCTAGGCAGAGAGCTGGATGTAATCAGCATTGAGTTAGAGTGAAAGAGCCAGGTGATTATATGATGTACTAAGGATTTTAAACAGGTTTAAAAGGAAAGTGAGACAATGAAGATGATAAGAGAAATGAAAAATTGGTGGGATCAGTGGATTGTAGATCCTAGAAATACTGCAGTGTGGCAGTAAAGAGAGTAAATTGAAAAGATAGAAGGTGATAATCAGAGAGGAGGATGCTTGGAATTGACAGTATGAAAGAGTTCTGATTTTTGTTAATCAAAAGGATGAGAGCATGATTACAAAAGTGAGTCACTAAATCCTATTCTAAAGATCAACTCATGAAGTGAGTCACTTTAAATTCTTATTAGGTCAGTGTACTCCTCCTGTGAATATGAGTGGTATCTCTTTATGAAAGAAGAAAGTTTTTGACTTGATACTTTCAATTAATGCTGAGATTTAAAAATAAAAAACAACAGGGCAGCATGTTTCCCTCAGCATCGAACAGCTCTCTTTGGCCTTCTATTCTCTTGTAAGGTTAGACAGTTGGAGTTTGCATTTGATCTGAGGCCTTAAGCTTCTTGTTCTACTCAATTTCCAAGAGTTTCCTGGTTAGAGACTTGAAATGCAGCTTAGTAACAGTAAGGCATTATTTAATCATGATTAGTCACTTTTTAAATGGACGTATTTCCAAAAGGGAGAGGTAGCAGTTTTTTAGTTGTGGATTCTGTATTCCTTGACTATACAAGCATAAAGAAAATATTCATTTATTTGGATAATCAAGAAAATCTCAAAAAGGAGCAGGTACAGTTTTCATTAATGCCACAGGGAAATATCAAGAAGATACTTTTCCTGATGTACATTAATTTCCAAGTGTTATTTATGAAAGAAGAAACTATTTTATGAAATATGATCTGTTGATGTTTAAATGTAAATTTTATTTTCCATTAGAGTCTGATTTATGTTTCAAAAATGGACAAATATTTATATTTATGCTTAAGATAAAAATATAGAAATATTTCCACTTACTAATTTGAAGATTTTTTAGCATTCGACCATAAAAACATAGAAAAGAGACAAATTGCTTTAAGAGCCAATAAAAATATGTATATTTTTTCCAACTTTACAGTGACTTTTAAGAAACACTCAATTTGGTCAGGCAGGATTCATTCACCATTACCTTTAAAAGCACAAGGTAGAAACTTATCTTCATTAAGTGCCACTGAATGTCTGGCACCACATAACTAACGAGAGAATTCAGTAGCTTAGGGTCCATGGAATGCCTCAAGTTCAAAGGGAAGAGAGACATCCTGTTTGGTGTTGTATTTCACTTATGCTGTTAAAACTGCCCAGACCCCATTAAGTGTTTTCTTTTTCATTCTTGGGCATGATCTTCTTTGTCCCTCATGAATAACCCAAAGCATAATAAAACTCCATGCCAGACTAAATAATTTTCACAATGTGTTATAAGATTTTATTTTTAGGTATACAGGTCTTTCTTTTTGTGCAAAAGTCATTTTGTTAATGATAGTGACATTGGGTCACACGCCACTCCTGTGGACCTGGCTTGTTAGAGAACTAGCAAGAACACTGTCTCGGACCCAATTCCTTCACACTGCAAATTCTACTATTGAGACTTTTGCTACAATAGGTATCTGTGGAGAAATAGTGAAGGTAAATAAACTCTAAATTTTCCATTGAGGAAAATTCATTCTCAATTTCTGAGACCATAAACATGAACACAGAAAAATAAGGTGTTTTGAACTACTTCTGCATACAATAACATTGTAAAAGATTTAGCAATATGCATTCATTAAGTCTACAGTATGCATATGCTCATTTTTTCTAGTTTAAAACCACAACCTATATCTTCCTTGAATTTCCCAAACATAATAAATAAAAAAATAGAAAAAAAATTTTAGTTAAATTTGGGAAAAGTAATGGCTAAAAAAATGTGGTCTGACTGAATTTTTCAGAAATGGCTTTAATGACGTTTTTCTACATAATTATTTATAACAGACTGTGGTTAAGAAATGTGTACATCTGACTTAAAGATGACTTTTGAGGAAAAAGTAATAAAACCTTTCAAATGATCGCTTATTAAATAATTCCTGAAAATCTAAACAAAGACTTGGGAGAATTTATGATTTGTCAAAACTCTAGGACTGTACAACTTTTTCCTTTGTTTTCTTAGAATATAACTATAAGATAATAAAAATCATGTGACTCCTAAAATGCAGTGTTACAGTTTACTAAAAATTGTTTAAAGAATGCTATGTGGAGGTTTCTGATCCTTCCTGTTTGCTCTGCTACCTTTATCTGCAGAATATCGAATAATCAGATTTATAGGTCACATCAATTTAACCATGTTTTACTGGAGAAGGTCTGGCCAAACTGCTTGATTTGGCAACCTAAAAGGGTGAATAATGGGCTATAATTCTCTACATAATATTTTAAGAAATGGACTCTACTTAAAAATTTTCTTATTAGATGTGTTGAATGAGTATAATGAAATTTTAAAAGTAGTTATAAAACAAATGTTATGTTTTATCTATCTAAATGCTCTTTTAAAATATGGTTACTTAAAAGAAAAAAAAAAGATCACTCCATTTCAGTTAAGAGTCTTTGTCACCAGGGAACCATGCACAGATCCAATGCTTTTAAATATCGTGTCCATGTGTGATCTTTCTAGATACAGTTTTTTTTTTACTGTAACTTTTAAAATGTTCCCTATGAGTCAATCTCTTCAGGAACAAAGAAGAATAATAACAAATACGTTTTTGTATATGTATGAATAGTAAAATATATTTCACACTTTCTTTTAATCTTCTCCTCTGGACCATAAAGTCGTACATGGCTACTGACCTTGTAAAGCACCATTTTAGACATTTCTTGGTGGAAGTATTTCTTAATTATTGAATCATTCATTGATTTATTTGTTTTGTTTTAAAACATTTTTTGAGTTTTTAACATATGGGAAGCATTCATGGTCTATTAAGACAGGCACATACACAACTGTGACAATATATTTGTAAAATACTTGTAATATTCTATGGGAACACAGATGAAGAAGTACATCAGTTTACCTGGTTGAGGAAAGACCTCACTGACAAGGTAACTTGAATATGGCATAAAAAGATAAGTGGTACATAGCCAAATGGAACAAACAGCTAAAACTTTTTTTACACAAATTTTTTAAAAATTCTAAAAGCATGTTATATTTTCAGAAAAATGAGTGGCCTCATGTTGATAGTGTTTGAGGTATGTGAAGGAGAGTAATTAAGAGAACACATTATTTCTGAAGGCATTTCCCTTGACCACAAAATACTATGAGTTTTATTAAGAAATATTGAGAGAGGCAGTATCTCATTTTATCTAAGTTACAAACTCAGAGAAAGGGTGTGTACTGAGAGAAAGGGTGTTTACTGTGTGTGTACGTATATATATGTACACACACAGTAAGTATATATCTACTTACTTATCTACCATCAATCATCAGTCTGCTTATGTTGGAATTCACATTTACAACATTTGAATGGAAAAAAAGGATAAGATTTTTTTTTTATAAGTGAGTCTGATTTAGTTGATTGGTGTGACTAAGAAGACTGGTATTGTCAATCTGATTGTGTAGTGAACATTTTCCATAAATTGAATCAGCTAAATCCAGAGGTCCAATATTTTGAGGAAATGTTTTAAAATCATGTACACAATATGCTTAAAAGTATATCCTTTAAGAAATACTAACTCATAAAACTATCACACATGCCCTTAAAAGATGAAAGAAGGTATATAGTTTTTCAAATTCTGTTAAGATTATGCTACCAAAAAGTATGAAGATTGCTGAGTTAGGAAGTTATTGCATAGGGAAAGTTTCCAAAGTATGGTTTAGGTTTTGGAATCTCCACTAAGCAAACTGTTATTAATGAAAAAACATGTTTTAATCTTAGGATATATTTGCTATGGTTTGGCTGATTGAAAACATAATTTTTGGATGAAAAAGAGACTGTCGTCCCTATTAATAAAAATGCTGTTTGGGTGTCTTATCAATGGAGGGCACTTTTCTTGTAGTACTTAGATTTGAAGTGAGCTCCTTTGTGGTAACTAGTCATTAGTAGGACTAAGTTTACTCACCTGATGTATTGGTATAATTTTTTTTTTTTTTCCTGAAAGTTACTCCCTCTCCCTATACCTAAACATGAACTTGATGTCTTCCTTTTTATTATCTTTCCTGAGATTGATGAAGAATCTGACAACCTAGGCCAGATTATGTTAAAAATATCGACATGACGGAAGACTGTCGATTGCCAATAGTAAGTTTCAACTATGTAACAATTAAATAAATCATACTTCAAAAATTTTATAGATTCAAAATCTATGGAATTTAATCATTTGATTTAGTTCAATGAAAATTAATAGTATGTTAATTATTTCTTTGGATGACATGGTGGTTAACTTACTTTATAAATAATGTGAATACAGTGAGTTAATGATACAGTATTTAAAAATCAATGTATAAGCCTTGAACTATTCAATGTAATTTGTTATTTAACAAATTATCAGTGTAATTTGTTATATAATTAGGGTTATATAACCCTAGTAGTATAGATAAAGACAGATATCCACACTAATCACACCTAACTTTTAACAAGCTTCATACTATCTGTGACTTGTAATATAAAAAATTATCTTGAGCATGGAAATATTAACAGAAAAATTCAAGTTTCTATTCTCACAAATTGAGCATGTGCATTTTCTGAAATAAAGTGTTCTTTGAAAGACTTGATAATACACACACAGAAAGATGATAGAAAGGGATTTCTCTGTATATGGATTTCAAACAAGGAGTTTCTCTAATTAAAAAAAAAAAAAAAACTGGTCACACAATATATTCAAAACAAAACAAAGACTTCTATCAGCATAGCATTCCAGAGGTTTTTTCCCTGTTCAAAAGATGTATGAATATATAGCAGAATTTTGCTTTAATTATGATACTCTTAATTTCAAGTCTACAAAAACAACTCAAATCTATACATGCACACACAGGTGCACACACACTAATGCACCTATGCATACTATCATTATTTAGAAATCAAAGATAAATAAATGTAAAATATGTCTCATTAGGACTGGTAAAGCTCTAGGGTGCTGACACCAGTAAGCATGAAATGTACTTGATCCTGGGATGGTGTGAAAACGATGAGTTAGCCGACTGAAGAACAGATGGCCCTTAATCACCCCATGTGGCTAAATACACAAATGCCAACCTCAGAGACGCCTTACCTTTGCCCTGTCTGTCCCCTCTAGGCTAGTCCTGCTATATTAAGGGTTATTGCCTTTCTGGCCCTCCCTGCAATCAGCTTTTGAAGTCCATGGCCAAGAAGGCAGTGTGAGAATACCATTATGAGAGAGGTGTTTGCTTAAAGTCATAGTCCGGACAAGATCCCATGGACGCCTTGATAGTCTAGGAGGGAGCCACAAACTTTAGCCAATATCTTCTAATTCCCTGAGGATTCAGAACTGCCCACCATAAAAACATAATGGGCTGTTTATCTGAGCAGCCAGGAGATAACATCTTAAAGTTACAATCTGGGTTACAGACTGGTGACATAAAGCAATAAGAAATACGAATACCACTCCTGCCCTGGGAAAAACAACATGTGAACAGTCTAGTGTGTAGATACCACTGGATGCTCCTTTCTCATGCTAATGAGAGCTGCAACTTTCCCAACATTTTTCTGTTAAATAGATTAAATATACTTGGGAAGAAATGGATGGACCCCACCCCTTACTCCATTTGCATGCTTTACACTGTTTTTGAAGTTTGGGACTATGTTAGGAAATATTCCCACTGGCACAATCAAGTGAATTTTTGTGGCACATTTTGACTTCTTTTCAAAGATTGCTTAAATCCTGTGACATTAATCATGATCTTCTAATAATACACTACAGAGATTCCCAAAAAGATACTTTATTCCCAAGGCTACAATATAGCAACAGATCAGACTCTCTCTCTCTCTCTCTGTATACATTCACACACACACACACACACACACACACATATATATTTGTATGAATAATATATTTTGTTCCTGTGATTCTTTGACTCTCTGCTGGGACAGAATTAAAATATCTCAAAGTTTAAAAAAATCCTTTTTTTTCCAAAGGCCTGTTATTTGTCTGCATTGCTGACATTAGGGAAAAGAAAAGCTAGGTTTGATATTTCAACTGCATCAATTGAACACGTAATATAGTGGAGACTTTACAACTGTTTGTTTCTGGTAAGCCTGTTTGTTATTATTACCAGTCAACTGGGAGAATCCAATGCCTATTGGGGATCCCACCCCCAACAAATGAGTCTCTATGATTATGGAGAGTGACCAAATTAACCACATAATTGCTAGACTTATCCTCATTGTATAGTATGGGTATTTTACCACGTATAAATATGGCCATGAACCAACTATATTTCAACCAATGTGGCTCGTTTTAACCATTTCCTGAACGTCCAGTAGGATTGTTTTCATAACCTATCTTATTTAATCATAAAAGTTGTTTCCATACATCAGTCTAGTATTTTTAATTTAATCTTTTAAATGTTCACATCTGCATATATACATTTCCAATCAACTGCATTTAACAAGCAGCTTTCTTTTTTATTTCTCCCAAGAGTATGTCATATTACTATTTTATGCCAGATTCAATTTAGTCACAAACTTTGTCTGGCCTTACCTACTGTATTTTCTTCTACCCTTTCAGTAACCCTATAAAGTGGCAGAGGAAAAGTTACACATAAAATTGCCCTGAAGTGTTTGGAAACAGCTTCAGTCACAACTGCATTGTGCTATGCAATAAAGCTACCCTCGCAGGCAGTTGTTGCTGGAGGCTGAAGCCTCTGGAACGAATCTCAGGGAGAATATGCTCCATCCCAAACTCTCTTCCTTAAGGATGACTGAACAGTGAAATGTCTGCTCTGCTTGGGAATATGCACTAATGCTGCTTTCTCTTACAACTTGAAAACGTTTTATTGGCTTTAAGAATTTGTTTAATCAAATCCTAGTGAAGGTTTTTCTCACTCCTGGGGCTGTTTAGTAAAATATGGATTAGGACAAAGCCCTCTAATGTGTCCTTAGGAGAGTCATCATGGTGAGATCTGCGGAGGGGTAGGGGGAAACGGGCTCCAGAAGATTGCTTTTAGCCAAAAAAGGAGGAGAAAAATGAGGCTTTGGCAGGAATAACTCTCTGTCTTTGAAACAAAACTATGAAAGAAAAGTATGTGAGTAAAAAAGATTTCCCCAAAGATTTGTTTGGAATAGAATTTTCAATATAATGAAGATAAAGCAGTTTCGAGAACCCCCTCTAACAGTATTTTATTTCTAATAGAAGTGCCTGTGAGCAACTGAAACAATTGACAAGGGCAGGGGGAAATGATTGAATGAACTGCATCACTGAAATAAATAAAAATATGCTTACCTCAGGAGACATCTTGTTGGATTTCCTAAAATATAATTATTTAGCTACGTATTTGAATTTGCACATAAACAAATAAGGAACACTTTTGATTTTAATATCTGAGGAAGGGAAAAGTTTGGAAAAAGAAATTTCACACTATTTATAAGTGAAATGTGTCTCTAGCTTACACGTACAAGTGTTCTGATTCCAGGAATCTCAGCAGTCTCGTTCCTTTGAGTGTTTTCCAATGAGTATAATCATCTATAGTAATAGCATTTATTTACATATGGTATTCTGCTAAGGGGTAAGCAAAACAAATTGTGCAGCGCTACTCCCTGCTTAGTAGGAAAGGTCAGTCTGATATAATAAAGCGTGATACACAGTTATGTAGGGGAATATGAACAAATATATTCAGCAATTTTCTTGCATGAGCAGTTTGAAAACAATTTTACATGTTCAGGCCAGAGAATATGTGTTTTGATCAGAGTAGGAGAAAGGAGGTGCTTTGAGAATTGATGGAATTTCAGCCTGCTGGTTAATTATAGCAAGGGCTGTGGGACTAAACAAACCTGTATTTGGGTCCTTACTTGGCCCTTCTTAGCAGTAACATGACTTTACGCAAGCTGTTAATTTTTTTAAACCCCAGTTTTTTGTTTATAAAACATAGACGACGACTGCATTTTATTCATAGTTTATGTAAAATACTTGTGTGGTGCCTAAGCAATGGTGTTAGACCAAAATCAGGCAATCGGTAATAATCTGTTCAAGTTTTAATCCAATTTCATCTTTTTTGACTTCTTTATTACATATTCTTCCCTTGTCAATCTTTCAAATGGACATCCAGTGGAATTGCCTCTCTTCCACGTTCTGAGGCCATCCCTAGAGTTTCTGTTTTTAGCTTCCTTAATTTTCTTTTTTACCATTGTTTCACTGGCAGCCAGCATGTGACCCTGAAAAAGTGAGTTTTCATCCCCTTGCAGAAAATGTTGACAGCTTTCTTATCTCTGTGTCAGCTATTTACTCCCATTTACTCCACACTATCTTTCTGAAAAACACTCTCATTTATTCTACCTACATCCTAAAGTAAGCCCTGATAAAATGGAGCTTCAATTCCACTCCTAAGATCTTTTCTGTCTTCCATTGTCAGTCACCGTTAGTCGAGAATGTACCATTTGGCTGACTCTGGTTCAGGATCTTTGTAGTCAAGTATGCTGTTCTCTCTCTCTATTTTATCAATCTGGAGTCACTTTAATGTTCCAAATGGAATTGGAGCCAGATACCTCATATTCTGTTCACCTCCACATGACCCTTACACAACTGGCAACAAATCTAGTATCAGAATAATGCTGGCTACGATTGGGAACAGAGATGCTGATGGAAGTCTGTAGTTTCCATAGTCATAATTACAATACACACAATTCCTGTCCTTCCCAAAACACCCAACAATTGGAACAAGTACAACTTTAGCATGCCTTGGATTAAAAATATATTTTTTCCCGATTTCTTTTAAGTAGATAAAGTTTACTTTCTACTTTAGTGACAAGTATGAATTTACTGAAATAGTAAGGTTTTCTGCTTTACATATTCATACAGTAAAAAGTAGAAGATAATTATGAGAGACAATTTTTCTTCCCAGTCCTACCATGTTATAAAAGGAGGATTGAAAAAAAAATGCAGCTAACAGGTGAAAGAATTCACAGCGTATCTATAATGATCAGGGTGCTATGTTGCCACTGTCATGATAAAGTGTATGTAACATAAGATGTGCTCTTAAATCTCATGGAAGTTAAAATCTATATGGAAATATGTAGCAGGAATGAATTTGTTATAAAACATTTAGATCCGTAAAATATTGCACTAGCTTATTTATTATCTGAGTTTCCTACTTGCTAGATTCTCAACATAATTTAATGGGAAACCCTCTACCCTCCCCATTTCTTTTCTTTTTTTTTAATAAGGTTTTTTCTTTTTTTTTTTTTTTTTTTCCTTCTCAGAGTCTTGGTCTATTGCCCAGGCTGGAGTTCAGTGGTGGGATCTCCACTCACGGCAACATCCACCTCCAGGGTTCAAGGGACTCTACTGCCTTAGCCTCCTGTGTAGCTGGGACTACAGTCATGAGCCACCATGCCAGGCTAATTTTTGGTTTTTTAGCAGAGACGGGGTTTCACCATGTTGGCCAGGTTTGTCTCAAACTCTTGGCCTCAAGTGATCCACCTACCTTGGCCTCCCAAAGTGCTGGGATTACAGGTGTGAGCCACTGCGCCTGGCCTAGGCTCCCCATTTCTTGTTAACCACTCATGACACTGTCAGAATCTCTCTTCTTGCTCACTTCTCTTTTTGCTTTTGTAAGCTGTGGTCTTGCCATATATCTCTTACCAGCCTGCAGGCACTTGAAGGTTTAATAAGGTATTTTATACAGAGTAGATGTTCATTAAGACAATGCTGTCCCTTAGAAGTTAGATAAGCTAAATTCAAAGTTTCTTCACGTAGATTTTTGAAAGTCCATTTTTCTACCTAAGATTTTACACGTGAGATGGTGAGAATAGTGTGATATCTATAGTTTACTGAATGTTGTAGCTCTGTGTGCCTGCTTCCTCTTAATAACTTTGTGTTAAAGATTATTGCCACAGCTCAACAGTGCCATTTTTACATTGCATAATATCAATGCTAATGTAAAATTAAACAGTTTTAAAATGTTTTCATGAAGAAACAAACCTGCAAGTTTTTGTGTGTGAAAGCATTTATTGTGCGCAGGGAAGTTGAAGGGATTTCCACTGCAGATGAGACAGAAAGGTAGCATTCCAATTTCTAGAAGTATTTCAGCCATCTGTGCATTTTAAACTACAGTCTTTCTTTCTTTCTTTCTCTTTATTTCTTTCTTTCTTTCCTTCTTTCCTTCTCTTTTTCTTTCTTCTTTCTGCTTTTCTTCCCCTCCCTCTCTCCCTCCCTCCCTCCTTTCCTTCCTTCCTTTCTTTCTTCTTTCTTTTTCTTTCTTTCTTTCTTTTTCTTTCTTTTTCTTTCTTTCCTTCCTTCCTTCCTTCTCTTTTTCTTTCTTCCTTCTGCTTCTTTTCTTCCCCTCCCTCTCTCCCTCCCTCCCTCCCTCCTTTCCTTCCTTCCTTTCTTTCTTCTTTCTTTCTTTTTCTTTCTTTCTTTCTCTCTCTCTTTCTTGCTTTCTTTCTTTCCTTCCTTCTCTTTTTCTTTCTTCCTTCTGCTTCTTTTCTTCCCCTGCCTCTCTCCATCCCTCCCTCCTTTCCTTCCTTCCTTCCTTCCTTCCTTCCTTCCTTTCTTTCTTTCTTTCTTTCTTTCTTTCTTTCTTTCTTTCTTTCTTTCTTTCTTTCTTT
>NW_012101366.1:1794179-1819890 GCF_000951045.1 Mandrillus leucophaeus
CAGAGTCCTCAGAAATAATACCACACATCTACAACCATCTGATCTTTGACAAACCTGACAAAAACAAAAAATGGAGAAAGGATTCCCTATTTAATAAATGGTGCTGGGAAAACTGGCTAGCCATATGTATACAGCCGAAACTGGATCCCTTCCTTACACCTTATACAAAAATTAATTCAAGATGGATTAAAGACTTAAATGTTAAACCTAAAACCATAAAAACCCCAGAAGAAAACCTAGGCAATACCATTCAGGACATAGGCATGGGCAAGGACTTCATGTCTGAAACACCAAAAGCAATGACAACAAAAGCCGCAATTGACAAATGGGATCTAATTAAACTAAAGAGCTTCTGCACAGCCAAAGAAACTACCATCAGAGTGAACTTTCTTTCATCTCTTCTCTTTTTATTTTCTTTCTTGTCTTTTCTTTCTTTCTTTCTTTCTTTCTTTCTTTCTTTCTTTCTTTCTTTCTTTCTTTCTTTCTTTCTTTCCTTCCTTCCTTCCTTCTTTCTCTCTCTCTCCCATCCTCCCTCCTTCCTTCCCTCCCTCTCTCCCTCCCTCCCTTCCTTCCTTCCTTCCAACTTTCTTTCTTTCCTTCTTTCTCTTTCTTTCTTTCTTTCTTTTCTTTCTTTCTTTCTTTCTTTCTTTCTTTCTTTCTTTCTTTCTTTCTTTCTTTCTTTTTCTTTCTCTTTCTCTCTCTCTCTCTTTCTTTCTTTCCTTCTTTCTTTCCTTCCTTCCTTCCTACCTTCCTTCTTTCCTTCTCTCTCTCTTTGTCTTTCTTTGTCCTTTCTTTCTCTCTTTCTTTTCTGTCCTTTCTTTTCTCTCCTTTTGCTTCATTTCATTGACCTATAACCTCTGCTTCTAATTCTTCACTTCCAAATGTCTCTTTCCTTTTTTTTTTATTTTTCTTGAGTCAGAGTCTCACTCTATCACCCAGGCAGGCTGGAGTGTAGTGGCACAATCTCAACTCACTGCAACCTACACCTCCCAGGCTCAAGTGAGTCTCCTGCCTCAGTCTCCCAAGTAGCTGGGATTACAGGCACCCACCACCATGCCCAGCTAATTTTTGTATTTTTAGTAGAGACGGTGTTTCACTATGTTGGGCAAGCTGGTCTTAAACTCCTGACCTCAGTTGATCCACCTGCCTCGGCCTCCCAAAGTGCTGGGATTACAGACATGAGCCATGGTGCCAAATGTCTTTTTCTAAATGCAGATATAAATGTCTAAGTACAGATATTTCCTCTGCCAAGAAACATTTTGAGTTGTTAAAATAATAGTTTTCTGCCCTGCTACAAATGCATGAAATTTTGAAATAGAGTTTGTAAAGGATCTTAAAGGGTACGTATGATTTACCTATGGCAGGGAAAATGACGGTAAAGAGATTAGAGAATGCAACAATGGCAAAGGAAGCCCAGTTTGTTTGCTCCTTCACAGCTCCAGAAAAGATACAGCAGTAATTCTGAAGACCTTGTGTGAGGGCCTACTACAAATAGATTCAACTAACCTGAGCAGTCTTGTTTAAAATGCAGATTCCTTGTCTTAACAGCTAGAAATTACAATCCACCTGTTCTTTATTCAATATACACACAATTTTGAGGACCACTGACAAAGGAATGTGATAACATCTGATATGGCCATGAGTACACTGCACTTTTCATAAGGTTTTTAAGCCCTGGAAAGCCCTCCTTTAAACCCGCGATTCTCCAGAAACTCCTGTGCTGGAGATACAAGAGTTTGGGAGTATACTTGGGGAAAGAGAAAACACAGGATGGAAGGAACATCTCTCTTTTCACATCAGGAGCACCCTCACAAGAAAAGAAGAAATCAGCTCCATATGCATCCAAAAGCATAGAAACCACAAAGAGGCACTATGGAAACCAGCTGCAGTTAAACCCAAATGATCTCGAGGGTAAGGATCTATCCTGAAGGATGTTGTCCCATGCAGAGCATGGAAAGGTGTATTTTTTCTTTATAATTCTGTTCGAATGGAAAACAATTTAGTTAGATATAGAAGAGAAGGGAGATTCTCACATAAATCACTGGAATTCTGTGATTTGAAAAATGTTTCCCAAGTGAAATAGAACAATGCCCAGAACAACTGTGAAACACATTTGTCACTAGATGAGCTAGAATGGGAATGCTAAATTACTTAATTCATGAGTGATGAAGTTTTGTTTACAATGACTTTCTAAAGAGGGGAACATTATAAGATGCTATGATGTATGTCAAGATTTTATCACCTAGCTTTATTCCTAGTTGAGTCTTATTGCCAGTGTAAGAATTCCCTACAGATTTTGTGATGTCATATTATTGGACAAGCAAAATTTGACAAAAGGTCAAAGGAAGGGCCACAGGCTTTTGGATCTACAGCTAGATAATTCCTTGGGCAAAGGTGGACCTATAATCCTCTGTATCATACCACCAATAGTGCACAATCAGATAATTCTGGAAAGAAAACAAAACTTACCAAAGGGCAAACTTGAGAGAGCATGAGCCACTCTTACAGTTTACTTCACTTTTGTAGTCATTAAAAACATTAATATTCTAGAAATAGCATAATATAGAAGCTCCCAGCCACATCAATTATAGTGCCTTTATATATTCAGAGCTTAACTTTTTTATTCTTTGTACTCTTTAAAAAAATTTAATTGACACATAATTGTACATGGTAATATGGTACAGAGTAATATTTCGATACAGCTCTACAGTGTATGATGATTAAATCAGTGTGTGATGATTAAATTAACATATCCATCACCTGAAGCACTTATCATTTCTTTGTGATGGGAACATTCAAAATCCTCTCTTCTAGCTATTTGAAAACAGAATAAATTGTTGTTAACTGTAATCACTCTACAGTGTTGTAAAACACTAAAAGGTACTTCTTTTATCTACCTGTAATTTTGTACCTATTAACCAACCTTTTCCTATCTCCCCCTCTCTTCACTCACTTCCCAACTTCCGGTAAACACTATTCTACTCTCTACTTCCATGACATCAACTCTTTTGGCTTCCACATGTAAGTGAGATTGTTTGGTATTTATTTTTTTGTGCCTAGATTACTTTACTTAACATAATGTTCTCTAGGCTCATGTTGAGCCACAAATGACAACAAAAAATATTTCATTCTTTCATTCTTTTTTAATGGCTGTATAAATTCCATTTTATGTTTATACCACATTTTCTCTATCCATTCATCCGTTAATGGACACATAGGTTGATTCCGTATCTTGGCTATTGTGAATAGTACCGCAATAAATTCAAAAGTACAGATATTCCCTCAACACACTGATTTCCTTCCTTTGGATATACACTCAGTAGTGAGATGACTGCATAATACAGTTGCCCTATTTTTGGCTTTTTGAGGACCCTCCATACTGTTTACCATAATGGCTGTACTAATTTACATTTGCATGAACAGTGTATATTCATTTTTCTCTACATCCTCACCAGCACTGGTTATTGTTTGTCTTTCTGATAATAGCCATTCTAACTGGGATGAAGTCATATCTCATTATGGTTTTGACTTGCATTTTCCTGATGATTAGGGAGGTTGAGAATATTTTCACATGCCTGTTGGTCATTTGTATGTTTTCTTTTGAGAAATGATTATTCTGACCAATCGTCCATTTTTAAATCAGATTATTTGGTTTTATTTTGCTGTTGTTTGGGTTCCTTGTATATATATTCTGGATATTAATTAATTAATTAATAGTTTGCAAACATCATCTTCCATTCTACAAGTTGTCTTTTCACTTTGTTGATTGCTTTTTTTGCTCTGCAGCTTTCTAGTATGATATAATTTCATTGTTTTATTTGTGCTTTTGTTGCCTGTGTGTTTGAAGCCTTATCCATAAAGTTCTTGCCCAGCTCAATGTACCAAAGCATTTCCCCTATGTTTTCTTTTAGTAGTTTCATAGTTTTGAGTGTTCCATTTAAGTAATTAATTCATTTTGAGTTGAATTTTGTATATGGTGAAAGACAGGAGTCTAGTTTCATTGTTCTTCATATGAATATTCAGTTTTCTCAGCACTATTTATTTATTTATTTTTAAAATTTTAGATTCATGACATACATGTGCAGGTTCATTGCATGGATATATTGCATGATATGGAGACTTTCCCTTCCCCAATGTATGTTCTTGCTATTTCTGTCAAAAATCAGTTGGCTGTATATATGTGGGTTTATTCTGGGTCCTCTATTCTGTTCCATTGATCTATGTGTCTGTTTTTATACCAGTGACAGGATGTGTTGGTTATTATAGACTTGTAGTATATTTGGAGGTCAGATAGTTTGATACTTTTAGCTTTCATTTTTTTGTGGGTTGTTTTGCTCAGGACTTTTTGGCTATTTGGGGTCTTTTGTGGTTTCATACAAATTTAGGATTTTATTATTTGTGCAGAGAATGATATTTATATCTAGATGATCTGTCCAATGCTGGGAGTAGGGTGTTGAAGTCCCCAGCTATTGTTGTTTTGGGATCAATCTCTCTGTTTACATCTTTACATTAACTTGATCAGGATTGCATTTAATCTGTAGACTGCTTTGGGTAACGAGGCTATTTTAACAATATTAATTCATCCAATTCATAAACATGGGACGTCTTTCTACTTTCTGTGTCCTCTTCAAATTATTTCATCAGTGTTTTATAGTTTTCATCATAGAAATTTTTGACTTCCTTGGTTAAATATTTCTCATATATTTTTGCAGCTATTGTCCATTGCTTTCTTGATTTCTTTTTCAGGTAGCTCACTATTGGTATACAGAAAGATTACTGATTTTTTTGTATGTTGATTTTGTATCTTGTAACTCTACTGAATTTGTCAATTCAAGGGATTCTTTGATGGATTCTTTAGGTCTTTATATCTGATTATATTATCTGCAAGCAGGGAGTTTGACTTTCTCCTTTCCCATGTGAATGCCTTTTATGTGTTTCTCTACATCCTAATTGCTCTGGCTAGGACTTCTAGTACTAGGTTGAATAAGAATGGTGAAAGTCGGCATCCTTGTATCATTCCGGTTCTTACAGAAAAAGCTTTCAGCATTCAGTATGATGTTGGCTGTGGATTCAAATGCTCTTTCTGTGTCTATTGTGATGACCATATGGCTTTCATCTTTTATTCTGTTGATGTGATGTATCATGATTATTGTTTTGCCTAAGTTGAACCATCCTTTCATCCATAATCACTTGATCATGGTGTATAATTTTTTTAATATTCTTTTGTATTCATTTTACTAGCACTTTGTTGAGGATTTTTTTGCATCTATATTCATTGGGGGTATGAGCCTATAGTTTTCTTATTTTGTTTTGTTCTTATTTGGTTTTATTATCAGGGTAATATTGGCCTCATAGAACAAGTTTGGAAGAATTTTCTCCCCTTTAATATCTTGGAATAGTTTGAGAAGACTTGGTGATATTTATTGTTCCAATATTTGTTAGAATTCAGCGTTGAAGACCTCCAGTTCTTGGTTTCTCTTTGTTGGGAGACTTTTTATTACTGATTCTATCTTGCTATTTGTTATTGGTCTGTTCAGGCTTTTTTTTTTTTTTTTTCTGGTTTATTCATGGTAGGTTGTATGTATCCAGACATGTATCTATTTCCTCTAGGTTTTCTAATTTGTTGGTTTATACTTGCTTCCATTTTATAGTTGTTGCATAGTTGTATAGTTGGTGTTAGTTGTAATGTCTTGTTGTCGTATAGTTGGTGTCAGTTGTAATGTCTTGTTGTATAGTTGTATAGTTGGTATCAGTTGTAATATCTTGTTGTATGGTTGTATAATTGGTGTCAGTTGTAATGTCTTGTTGTCATATAGTTGTATAGTTGGTGTCAGTTGTAATGTCTTCTTCATTTCTTAACCAACTCCATTGGTTATTCAGGAGTATGTTGTGTAATATCCATATATTTGTGCAGTTTCCAAAATTCCTCTTGTCATTGGTTTCTAATTTTATTCCATTGTGGTCAGAAAAGGTATCTGATATGATTTCAATTTTTAAAAATCTTTTGAGGCTTGTTTTGTAGCCTACTATATGATCTATTTCAGAGAATGTTCCATGTACTGATGAGAAGAATGTGTATTCTGCAGTTGTCAGATAAAATATTCTTTAAATGTCTGCTAGGTCTAGTGTAGATTAAAACCAATTTTCTGTGTGGATTTTCTATCTAGATAATCCGTTCAATACTGAGAATGGGGTATTGAAGTCCTTAACTATTTTCATATTGGGATATCTCTCTCTCTTTACATGTAATAATATTTGCTTTACATATCTGGGTGCTCCAGTGTTGGCTATTCACAATTGTTAAATATTCTTGCTCAATTAATCTTATTATCAATATATAATGACCAGCACTATAGATGAGTGAGCTTTAGGAAGTTATTTCCTCTCTTATGTTCACTTTTCTCAGCTGTGAAAATGAACATAAAAACCTATACCCTTAAGTTTTTATAAGAATAAAATGAGATAATATTTTAAAACTGTAGAAAACTACGTATCCAATAAGTGGGCGTAAGTATTAATATTAAATTTGTCTTCTTTATCCATAAATAAGAAACATTTGAAAATATGTTATGCATTGAATTAACACTTTCTTTGAAAATTAGCCTAATTTAGTTGTTCTCAAATGGAGGCGATTTTACTTTCCTGGGGATTATTTGGCAATATCTAGAGACATTGTTGTTGCCACAACCTGAAGGTCCTACCAGCATCTAGTGGGTAGTGCCTGAAGATATTGCTGAACATTCTATAGTGCACTGAATGGTTCTTCATATCAAAGCATCATCTGCTCTGAAATCTCAATGCTGTGGACATTAAGAAATATTGGTCAGATTTTAATTTTAAAAAACAAAAATGAGACAACAGTAAATTGCATAAATTGCAAGGATTCTAACAAAAAATTAGAGTAATCCCCTATTACTTAGAAGTTGGGATAAGGCAGATTTGTGTTAAACTTATGGAAGGTTTGAGAGGTAGGTATTATAATTTCACCAAGAACATGATCATGCACCTTGAAATTTATGTTCTACTAGAGCTTAAATAATGTGTTTAGTAATTCACTGCACTATAAATAATACTGATCTTAACTATTAGAAAAGTATCTAAAGAGTTTTCCGTGAAAACGTTGCTATTTAGTTGTAGCACATACAAATGAATATTTTCTCTGCTTAAAAACTTTCTATTTCTCTTTTTTGTCAGAGAGGAATCTAGCATTTTTGAGTACTAGAACAAAGGCTGTGTAAGTGTATATAAATAATGCAGTCTTTTCAACACATGGCTAATTTCCACGGTCAAAGTTTCTCCAGTTCTTATCCAAATCTCTTCCACATCCCTTCTGGATAAAAATATCTTAATTCGCCATGTCTAAAATCTGTTTGTATTCAAGGCAGTCACTCATGTCAGAATAATAGAATTTAAACTACTTGATGCAGAAATGTTTTTCATTTATAGATGCAGGCTGTTATCAAAATAGAATGGGAGGATGTTTGGCAATCTATCTGACGATTATTTAATACTTAAGGAATCAGGCTACTTGACATACGTGGTACCTCCCTTCTAGACATTTACAGTCCAAAATTTTAAGGTAATGACATAGCAATACACAATTTGTTCCACCCACCTTTAAACAAATAATATGCGTAATTTTCTTTCTGTTTCCTTTGGACTCCATGTGCCTGACCCCGTGCCAGAAAATAAGAGGTATCTTATACCAACCTTCATAATTAATATTGACATCACAGCATATGTAAGTTTTCCTTAATGCTTTGAGAGGTGGTTCAGTAGATGTGAAAATGCAGTTTCATTCTAGGCAGAAGAGAAGTTAAAACCCTAGAAAATAAGAATTTAAAAAGATAACATATTGACTGGCAGTGAATGGATTAAAAAACAGTATGAAGTTAAGGATGAAACATCCAAGATTCAGTATAAGTACTCCTTGTAAGTTATAAATTAGCTCTTTGAATAATTCTGGTACAGAAGACAATTAGTAATTAGCATGTAAATGTTTAAAAAGTAGCTGTTAAAAAACAAAGACACAAACACAAAACCAATAAAAATATCCACACTACTGTGGTCTGAATGTTTGTGTCCTCTCAAAATTGATATGTTAAAACCTTATTACCAATATTATAATGTTAGGAGGTGGGGCTTTTGAGAGCTAATTAGGTCATGACGGTGGCAGAGCCCTAAATAAATGGGATTAGTGCCCTCGATAAAGAGGCCATCAAGAGCTGTCTTGCCTCTCCCACCATATGAGGACATGGTGACAAGGTGCTGTCTATGCACCAGAAAGTGGGCCTTCACCAGATACTGAATCTGCTATCAACCTGATTTTCTTCTGCTTGATCTTGAACTTCCCACTCTCCAGAAATGTGAGAAATATGTCTGTGTTGTTTGTAAGCTACCCAGTCTATGGTATTTTGTTACAGCAGCCCAGACAGACTAAGGCGTTCCACCCAGCTATTCATTTGTTTCAGACTTCCAGTGTGGAAGTCACTAACACAGTTGAGATAAGACATGCAACAGCAATCCATAGTCCAGTATTTCAACTGTATCTATACAAGAGACATAAGTAACCTCAATAGCATAAATAAGAGCAAATATAGTAAAATAATTCAGAAATAATGAATTTTGGGTACATAATGCCTTTGTTTCTAATATAATTTTTAAATTGTAAGTTTATATAATTTAACATTTATAATGGCTGTGTTTAAACCAGGCTTACAAATTTCTGAAGATTTAGCTGTCAGTTCTCGCAAGTCAGTATGAGCTGACTTTAGCACACCATTGATGGGATAGTTATTTCAATTTCCCACTTAACTTTGATGTATTGAGTTGGAACTTTATGTAAAAGGTGATTAGTAGTCCTTGTAAGTGTATTGAAGGTCAATACACTGGATGAGAAACATAATTTTTGAAATTTTGATTGTTAAAGATATAACAGAAAAGAAACTCTGGAATAGAAGTTATACTATAGAATTGGTATATCAGTATTTGGAAAGAGTATAAATATTGGAATACTTTACATAATAAAGCCAAGAAAAGATTATAGGACAAAAACAGAATGTGAAACATGATTTTGGGGACTAAGAAACTTGTAGCTTGTTTGTGGGTATTAAGATTTGAAAGGGATGGTTGGATTACAGAATTCTTGTGTATCTTGTTCAAATAAAGATATATGACCACTGATTGACAACAATAAATCAATTTGTATGCATTTGTGCATGTGTCTGTATGTGTGGCAGATGTGTGTTTTCAAATGTGGCATCCGTCAGGCCATATTTGAAATGCACAGTTTTTATTAAGGATCCTAAAATCTTCTGTAAGGATCTTTTATAAGTAAAGCATGAAAACCAAGTAGACATTTTCTTTAGATTGCCTGAAAATTTAAGGTATATTTTTGTCTTTATGCCAAGAGAACTGGTTACTTTAAGAGCTAAACCCTATATTGCTATGGCTTTTATCAAAAAGATTCCATTTACTATATTGCTCTGGATTTTCCTGTTCCTTTCTTGTTTTCAGAAAACCGCAACAAACTAATTTTCTTTTTAGTTTAATAAAACAAAAGTAGAATGCCTCACTTTGGAGAGGAAAGGAATAGCTGAGGTTGAGCTTAAAGGAAAAAATTACAAAAAAGTATGTGCTACAGTGAAGCTTTGAAAATGAAGCCGTGAACAAATGAAAGAATGACAATTTGTAAATCAGGAGTCCAGAAGTTTTGTTTTATGATTATGTTGCAGCTTAATTCCTTTATATCTTTCTGCCATTGTTAAAAAAAAAAAAAAAAAAAAAAAAGCAGTCGGAACTTCAAAGAGACCCCGCATGTGTTCTGAATCAGGGCTTCAGAGCTGATGTCTGACAGCCCAGAAATTAAAACGAAATAAATATGCCGTTTCAACTTCTATTTTTTTTTTTCCTAATAACAACAACAACAACAAAATCACTTTTTCTCTATTTATGGTTTTTTTCTTTGTTAACTTTAAAATTGTGTTCCTTTGAGTATTTTCTCATTTACCAATTATGGGACTGGGCCCTTGGAGTGCAGAGTTCCCGTAGACTTCAGAGGGAATTTCAGGAAACTAGAGTAGATGTTAAGGCTTCGCATCAGCCTTTGTGACTTTTTCTGTACATTAAAACAGACCCTCCTCCCACCCCCTGCTGGAAAAAAAAAAAAAAAAAAACGGAAAAAGACAAAGAACCTTAGTCGTTAGACCATTCCCAAACACCTGCATTTGACTGTTCTTGCATTTTCTTGGGATGACGGAAGCAGACATCTCCAAAGAACAAAGAAAGGCTCAGGGATGGTTTGTGTTTGAAAGTGCACTAGCGTGAATATGAAATGTCAGTCACTAGCCAGAAATTTGGCAGCCATTTCTTGGAGCATTGAAGAGAGTAATTAGAGTTTGACCCACAGAGCTCTGCGATGTGGGGGTAGAGATGAATCTTTGACTAATACAGAATCATAAATGCAAAGAGACTTTGATATAATCTGCAATCATTTATTGGATTTGCAAATGAGAAAGTGAGGACACTGTGTCTCAGGGTGGCAAAGTGTTTTGCTCAAAACAATACAGTTAGTAAAGTGGTGTCAAATTTTGATGAATTCTGCGATGTGGCTATGAGATAGAGACAGAAGCTATTGGGCTTCAGAGAGAAACTACTGAAACTTCAGATAGAAGCTACTGGGCTTCAGAGAGAAACACGCACGTAAAGTGGTGTAAAATTTTGACGAATTCTATTATGTGGTTAATGAGATAGATATAGAAGCTATTGGGCTTCAGAGAGAAACAGGCACGTAAATGCTTCGGATTTAAGTGCAGCATTCTACCTGCCTATCGGAGCCATTACGCCCAAACAACTCTGCCTTCCTCATTTAATCAATATTAACCAACAACCAAAAAGTGTAGATACCTAGAAACCAGGAGTAAAGGACTCCTGGTCATGTCTTCACAAAGAAAAGCAGAGAAAAGTAAAGCCACTCTGGGAATATCCTAAGTTTAATGGGCTTGGGTTCTTTCTTTTCTCTCCCACAATGCCATCTCAACAGTATGCACATCTGGCCTGCAGAGCATCCCAGAATGTTTATTTCCGGAACCTAAGAGGCTTTCCTGAGTATTGCTGGGGAAGAGTCCACGTTTTATTGATGTTAGAATACATTCTGAGAGTATATTGTGCCCAATCAGAGATGATACACTTCAGTTTGAATATGCTCTTAGTTCTGTGAATATTTGCGGTAGAGAGAAAATAATAAAGGTGAGCTGAAATGCTTTCAAAGCTCGCAAATATGAAATCTTCTTATGTTTCTTAGGAAAGAGCAAGGAGAAGGTCCAGGCACTGATCTCTCTGCTCAGACACTGTCATGGTGTTTGCAGTCAGTCATGAGGAAGAACTCAGGATCAAGCATGGGCACTGCACAATTGAAGTGTCCCTCTGGACCTCTGGACAGAAATTTGAAAAAAAAAACTGGGATTTTTTTTTTTTTTTTCAGTAAATACTACTGTGTTTATTTATTGGTCAATGTGCCAAGAATTAGGATGTTGAACTACTCTTTCAAAATCTCACAAATAAATTGAAAATAGAAAAGACATGTATATATGAAAAAAGACAGTATCTGATTGAGCAAATTCTGTAAGCAAAATGTCTAGTGATCAGAGATACTTGTCTGAATGTTGTGGTAGGAGCAGCAGAGTTGCTCTTGAGTAGTGAGTTAGACATGGATGAGAGGAGGAGGAAAAGCAGATGGAAAGAAGGACACGAGTGAAGAGATCACATTTGTTCTCCAGCAACCATTTGCTGCTTTTACTGTGTCCTTGCATTGGGCAAAGTAAATAAGTGCATTTTTTTCATGTATTCACCTTAACTTTGTGTATTATTATCCCGATTTATTGAAGAAGAAAGGGAGACTCAGGGAAATTAAAAATGTGTTTGAGATGACACTGATGACAGTGAGAGAGATGAAATTCAGGCCCCCACATCTATGCTCTTATCTAATACATGCGAAGGAAAGCCTATTCAGTGCAGTCATTTAGACAATAATGGCATATTGGTGCCCTGATTACCAAACTGAGCAGTTTAAGCTCATTTGTCATTGGGTAGTTTGAGATAGTGTGTCATTAGCGTTGAAAGACATGAAAGTTTCACAATCTTGATTACCTATTGGCCAAAGTAGTGACATCAGGAGGAGAAACTGAGGATGATGGATAATGGATAATATTTAAACACAGTCAATTAAAATCAAGTAGATGTACAAAGAAATGCTTTCTGATTGGAGATAAGGTCTAGAAAAGGTGAGTAGGAAGAAAAGGAGATTTCAGTCTTTGGTTCAGTGATAATGGATATAACTGTGACAGTGAAAACATTCACTGATGAACCGTGTTTGCAGAGGAGAATGGAGTGCTGAGGCCAGAGTCTCTGAGGAGTATACACGTTTCTCAGGTGGAAGGAGGTAGAGGAGCTGGCGGTTTGACATGGAGGGGAAGGAGGGGAAAGGGGGAAATCCAAGAATGTGATGGCACTAGGCCAGGTGAGAAGAGTGTTTCATAAAGCAAGAGAGATAAAACTGTTAATAACAGAGTATTATTCTAGAACTATTTTATATAGTGCACTTAATATATAATTTTTATAGCTTTTCCTACTCAGGTTAAGAATAGGCATAAGAATTTTAGACTTTTTTCAGGTGATCATTAAAAGTTGCCCCTAAGTCAAGCCACCGAAATAACCACAGTCTTACTACCTTTTCACGTTTATTGTCTCTCTCCTTCACTAAAAGATTAATATACTCTTGGGTAATGCATTCACATACCGTTTGACCGCATAGCCCTACAAATTGTGCCACCTCCATTGTTTTCACCAGAAACAAAACTTAAAGTTATTCTATTGAATCAACTAGCTGAAATGATGAAGTATCCAATGAACCTGCTTTTCCTTGTAGTTAAATGATGACAGTGGAATTAATGAGAGTTCTTCTGTTTAAAAACTTAGTTTTAATCCTAGGGGCCTGAACACTTGTTTTCTGTTGAGAATTGCGGCCTCTCATATTTAATTCTCTGGTTGGTTCAATATAGCCCGAGTTGCTTTTGTTTGGTAATATTACATGTTTCAGATCCTCTGTGCAACTCAAACATTTGCCCTTTTAAGTTGTTAGTAATAAAGAGGTAATTACAACATAGAAAACTTTTTTCAGTAAATACTTGAGTTAATTAATAATAAGCCACAATTAATGTAAAGGCCTAATGATAAAGAATAGGTAATGTACTTCAAGAAAAATTTCTAATTATTAGAAACACAAGGTCAGAAGGGCACTTATGTATCATTTTGCAAATTATAATTTCCAAGGAGTTGCCCCTTATCATGATACCTAAACTATTTATTTACTATTTTTGGAAGGTTTTCTTCATGTTGGCATTTAACTGTTTATAATTCATCATAAATCAACCAATATGATGGTAACCAGTTTGGGGTTAAATGTGTGCAAATAGTTTCCTTTAGGACTATATTTTGTGAGAGCCAGGACACAATTCCACTTGAGCAATCTTCCTAGAGAAGAAAAAAATGTCATATCTTTCTAGAATTAATGAGCAGTTACATAAGTCTTACAATGTTAGGCACTTTTCTATGAGTTTTGCAAATATTAGCATTTAAATGCTGAGATGTGTCTCCCAAATCTAAAACTACCTGATAAAAACAACCCGTTGACGTAAATTCATTGTGTCAAAGCAGATTTCACAGGGATTAGAGGGAAGAAGAAAAGACCACTTGAAAGGGAGGTTGGGATGCAGGGGAGAAGTAAAAGACCAGGATGAAATGCCACCTCCCATACAATTTCATGGAAGTCCTAACCTGGAGTAACAATGTATTCTATTATTTATCTTTTTGATAAATAATTCAAAACCTGTTTTTTGTTTTTGTTTTGGTAGGCTTAAGTTGTTGACTACTAAAAAGTTGTAAAAGTTGTCAAAGGATCAACTCAAATGACACAACTAGAAGGAAGTCTTTAAGATTTTGTAGTCAGACGACCTTCAAACCTCAATGCAAGTAGAAGGACCTCAGTGGAGAAACTCAAACCTCAATAGAGGAACTGACTTTAAATGCAGAGATTTGGATTCAGATTTATATTCAAACTTGATCTGGGATGAGGCTCACGAATCTGCATTTTAACAAACACCCAGGTGATTCTGATTAACCAGAGGTTAACTCCACTTTAAGAAATGTAAGTTAGTCTAACACTTATATTTGACCCTTAGAGAAACAAAGCAAAGCCCAGAGATGGGAATTGGCACATCCAATTGTCTGGTAGGTTATAGAACCTGAGTTAGATTTAGTTACTAATATCATTTGTAAGTATTGACTAATTTTATCCAAATTCAGAATCAGTGGTGACACCCTGGCTCTATTGCTGATGCTTCCCAAGGTAGACAAGATAATTTTCCTAAGCAGTTAACATTTTTATGATAATAAAAACTGACAAATGTCTACAGAGGGTTTAAGCAGCTGGCAGAGAATACCTGGGTGTCTCCTAAGAGAAGTAATGTCTCTTCAATGAATTTGTCTGAAGTTGGAAATTATTAGGATGAGTTACACAACTCTTTTGGCACATAGTGATAGTGACAAAAGCTTTATTCCTTTAATAGTCACTTTGAATTTCCTTTGTCACCTCTTATTAATTAGGTAATTTTGAACACCCAGTTGCCATTTTTTTTCCTGAAGCTATAACACTTGTGACTGGGATAAGTGAAATGCTGATGTTCCCAATTTAATAAAGTGCTACCTTTTAATCTTATGCATCTATCCATTAATAGTCAGATTCTGAAATTTTAACTATTTTTGAAAAGTCTGAACTCACACTCTAAGGGTAGAGCAATAGACCCAACAGTTGCATATCCCTAGTGTATTCCAGCTTGCCTCCCAGTCTAATGCATCTGTAAGCTTCTTTGGTTTGAAAAGTAGTTGCCTAATCTCATTACAGACCCTCGTTGAAAGATGTCCATGACCTCTCAGTTTGAATGGTTCTAGAATGGCCAGCATCATGCTTTTTTATTTATTCTGGTACATACCCAGCTATTCCCCAAAGTCCTGGCAACTTCTCTTCATCTTTGATCTCCCCATCCTGAATCTGGCCTCTGCTTACCTCACTCTCTCATCATTCAATTCCACAATCTTGTCATCTTCTCTCAGATCCCCTAAGTGTCTTGAAGTGTTTGACCTAAAATGTCACCACCGTACCCGAAATACTCTATTTTTACCATTATGAAGGTTTTATAGCATTTACTATAAGTTGGATATTGGGCTTCATTCACAAATAGACTATGGCTTAAGATTAAAGACCTCTGGCATAATCAAGGGGAGACTTCCTTTTCATATCTCACACCTCCAACTTGGAAAAGTAGGAAAATCATGGAAGTTAAAAACCATGATCCAACATGCTATGGAATATGTAATGTTATTCCCCAAAACATGACAGTTGTATGGAAATATTTCATGGAAATTGGAGGCAGTCTTTATTTTCTTTCAATGATTTTTTTTTTATTATACTTTAAGTTCTAGGGTACATGTGCATAATGTGCAGGTTTGTTACATATGTATACTTGTGCCATGTTGGTGTGCTGCACCCATCAACTCGTCATTTACATCAGGTATAACTCCCAATGCTATCCCTCCCCCCTCCCCCCTCCCCATGATAGGCTCCGGTGTGTGATGTCCCCTTTCCCGAGTCCAAGTGATCTCATTGTTCAGTTCCCACCTATGAGTGAGAACATGTGGTGTTTGGTTTTCTGTTCTTGTGATAGTTTGCTAAGAATGATGGTTTCCAGCTGCATCCATGTCCCTACAAAGGACACAAACTCATCCTTTTTTATGGCTGCATAGTATTCCATGGTGTATATGTGCCACATTTTCTTAATCCAGTCTGTCACTGATGGACATTTGGGTTGATTCCAAGTCTTTGCTATTGTAAATAGTGCCGCAATAAACATACTTGTGCATGTGTCTTTATAGCAGCATGATTTATAATCCTTTGGGTATATACCCAGTAATGGGATGGCTGGGTCATATGGTACTTCTAGTTCTAGATCCTTGAGGAATCGCCATACTGTTTTCCATAATGGTTGAACTAGTTTACAATCCCACCAACAGTGTAAAAGTGTTCCTATTTCTCCACATCCTCTCCAGCACCTGTTGTTTCCTGACTTTTTAATGATCGCCATTCTAACTGGTGTGAGATGGTATCTCATTGTGGTTTTGATTTGCATTTCTCTGATGGCCAGTGATGATGAGCATTTTTTCATGTGTCTGTTGGCTGTATGAAGATGGATTAGAGACTTAAATGTTAGACCTAATACCATAAAAACCCTAGAGGAAAACCTAGGTAGTACCATTCAGGACATAGGCATGGGCAAAGACTTCATGTCTAAAACACCAAAAGCAACGGCAGCAAAAGCCAAAATTGACAAATGGGATCTAATTAAACTAAAAAGCTTCTGCACAGCAAAAGAAACTACCATCAGAGTGAACAGGCAACCTACAGAATGGGAGAAAATTTTTGCAATCTACTCATCTGACAAAGGGCTAATATCCAGAACCTACAAAGAACTCAAACAAATTTACAAGAAAAAACAAACAACCCCATCAAAAAGTGGGCAAAGGATATGAACAGACATTTCTCAAAAGAAGACATTAATGATTTTTTTAATGGCAGGTGGGAATAGACTTAAAACAGAACAAAACCACTGTGATAATATTTGAAAAGAAGTCTTTATTTTATCCATATTGACAGGTTGAATCATAGCATTTGTAAAGATGGTGTAGGATCTTGGTTATGTTTGTACCGCAGATTTTCTGCACTGATGTTGGAGAATTGCCTGTTAAAAAAAAAATACTATCCTAACTATCCTATTGGGCTTACTAGATTCTTATGAAGTTTGCTAAATGTTATACTTTCTTTTGCAAAAATTCTTTAAGCATTTCAATTAACTGGTGATTTATTTTTAAAATCATTAATAACAAATGTATAATAAAAGCTTATGTATTCTGGAATTCTTAAACAAATACATTTAGAGCCATTTCATATTTATTTAACATACAATTGCTGTCTAATTTAATCTAAATTAAATGATTGCTTGAAACCTATAATTTGAATGGTTTCTGAACCTCGACTTATGGCAGGAAAAATAAGAAGTCATCAGTTTTGCCCAGAGGGTAGATACTTATCTTTTAAAATCAGGTATTTTGGTCTTGAAATGAAAAACGCAGGTCATTCGGGAAATGCAATTCCACGGAATGCTTTTGGCAATGAGACCTGTCCCCATTTTCCTTAGAAGGCAATAGTTTGTTTTTCTACCATTTAACAAATCTGTGTAATTTAGCTGATACTTATCTAGCACTTTAAAGATGAATGATCATCTGTTTATGAAGAATATACACATTGAGATTCAATAGTAATATTTTTGTTGTTGTTTGTTTGTTTAAAGACCAGATAACTTATAGTGTGTCAGGTACTATGCCAGTTGACAATATCAGTTTATAAAAAGCAATAGGTATGAAGAAACCATGAGGATGAATATGGCAAATCAGTGCATAAGCTTTTTGGCAATGGTCAATTATAAGTGTTGCCATGGCCATCGTAACCTGAGTTGAATTTTGGGAGTACTGCCATGAATTAATGCAATGCTCAAGTTAAAATGCAAGCTTAGATGCAAGGGTTAGTTTGAAAAGGAATTAGTTTTTTGAGGGGTTGATATATTTCCTTTTCAAACTGAAAAAATAGCAAAAGAAAATCGAAGTGGATGTTTCAGTTTTAACTACTGTAAGTTACAACTTAAGTAAGAATGGGTTACAGTCATTAACATTTGAGGATTATTTTTCAGGCATAACCAGCACAGTGATTATAGTACTAATACATTAAATTTGCACTTCAATATTACTTGGATTTAGCCACAGAAGAGTGGTTTGGATGACAGGCACTAAAGTCAACCTCTTATCCCAAGACCCAACCTCTTATCCCAACTTTGTCATTGATTGACCTTAGTTGCTTGGGCAAGTTAATTTTCTTATTACTTGGGAAGTTGTGTGATGAATAAATGAGATAATGCATTTCAAATACTTAGCATGGTGCCTGGTTATATTAACTCTCACTAACATTAATTTATAAACCATATAAGGGTAATGAACACCTTTGCTTGGCTCCTAATTGTGTCTTCATTGCCAGCACAGTTCCTTGATCACATAGTAGCTTCTCAGTAGGTTTCTCTTAAGTGAATGGATCTACCACAATTTTTTTTTTGAGTCCTCTTGAAGACATGGTGTTTTAGTTTTACCCTGTGTAAAACTAAATCAATGAAATTTTGTATAAGTTACGTTTTTTTAGCTAAGTATGTCTTTTTTTCCCCATAGACCTATGTAAGCAAGAGTTCGTGGCCAGAAAGACTTCAGACTTTTTCATTTGGTGTATTTTATTTATTTGGTCTTGAACTTCTTCCCCACACATCTCTCACTCCTCACCCTCACCCCCATCTTTGAACATGATTTTCTACTTCTATTGGCCATAATGTCTTTTTTAAAAACATTCTTCCAAAAGGAAAACAGATATTCTATAGCAGATATATCATAAGAGCATAACATTTTTCATGTTTTACTTGCTCTTCTTTACTTTTCCTCGAAAAATTGCTCTCTGGTATCACTATGCGCCTTAGTTTCCTCATCCACTTCTTTTTTTTTTTTTTTTTTTTTTGAGACAGAGTCTCGCTCTGTCGCCCGGGCTGGAGTGCAGTGGCCGGATCTCAGCTCACTGCAAGCTCCGCCTCCCGGGTTCACGCCATTCTCCTGCCTCAGCCTCCCGAGTAGCTGGGACTACAGGTGCCCGCCACCTCACCCGGCTAGATTTTTGGTTTTTTTAGGAGAGACGGGGTTTCACCGGGTTAGCCAGGATGGTCTGGATCTCCTGACCTCGTGATCCGCTCGTCTTGGCCTCCCAAAGTGCTGGGATTACAGGCTTGAGCCACCGCACCCAGCCCCTCATCCACTTCTTAAAATGGTAGAATTGGAATATATAAACTTGAAATTAATATCTAGATCTATAATTGTTAAATTAAAAGCTTTCATTAAAAGTATAAATACTGGCCAGGCATGGTGGCTCACACCTCTAATTCCAGAACTCTGGGAGGCCGAGGCAGGAGGATTGCTTCAGGCCAGGAGTTCTAGACCAGTCTGGGCAACATAGTAAGACCGTGTCCTTATGAAAAAAATTGAAAAATTAGTAGGGTGTGATGGTGCGATGTAATCCAAGCTAGTCGGTAGACTGAGGTGGGAGGATTGTTTGGGCCCTGTGGTTTTAGGTTAGGTGAGCTATGATGGTGCCACTGCACTCCAGCCTGGGTGACAGAATGAGACTTCATCTCTTAAAAAAAAAAAAAGTATAAATACTGAGCACCTGCCATACACCAGACTCTGTTTGATAAACTGTGTGTCCATTTTGCAGTTGGCCTTTAATAATTAAATATTCATTTCAAACCTGTGAGGTAAATAAGTAGTATTTAATTTTATATGTAGGTAATAAAACTGAGGTTCAAATAGACTTTGTAATAACTCATATCCAATAGAAGTATCAGATTTATGTATAAACTGTGGCACATCATAGGTATTTAGTAAATAATAGTTGATTTGTAGTTGGATCATAGATGGGTGAAGCGATGGGTGAGTGGATGGATGGATGGATGGATGGATAACTAAAGTTCCAGTCAATCATCTTGCCATTTATTTTCTCAGGAATTTCTGAGGATCAATTTTGTCTTACAAAAGTAATGGCATTGAAGTATTCCATTGTTTCAGACTTTGTTTAGGATACAAACGAAATACACATTTACTTTCAAAAGGTGCTGAGAATATAAACTTACCTCCTGGAGCATCACTGACTAGAAGAGTAAAAGCATTTTTACTGTGGTTGGAAATGCTTTCTTTAAAACATATGTAGTATTTATAGGGCTGCTTGGAATAAGCCAACTGAAAGATTTAATGATAATAATCTCCATATTTCTTCTAAAATTGATTTCCGAATTCAATGAACTTGGAAAGAGTCCTGGGACATCAAATAAGTAAAGATCTTAACATGAAATGACTCTTCAGAATATGTTCATAAATTTACATTTTAAACATAACCAGAAAATATATATCTTTGCCCATTATTAAGGTGATACTTTAATGAAAACTTTTCATTTGCATGAAATAAACCTTTTTGGCTACAGATGAAAGGACTTTATGGTAGCGACAATGGTTCTGTGAGTTAAATGATCCCAACATCATCAGGAATGAATCACAAGTGCCTACCATATGAATTACAGCACCATGAGTCTTAAAAAGGTATTTCTGTGGAAAGCATTCTTCCCATCTGCAACAATCAGATTCTGCTTTGAAGTCCTGCTGGAGAGCCTCACAATACATGAGACTGCCACATGCTACCCAAATTTCTCTCTCTACTTGAGCCTGACTGCATTTTCCTAAAGAATAACATGGTAACTTAATGACCACAGGGTTTAGAGGGGGAGGAAAATGGCTACAGTTTTTATAATTAGACTTCCCTGGATGTGCATTCTTCAGTAATCCTTTCTGGGTATAACTACAGAAGATAGTCCAGTGGATGAGAAAAATTTAATTTCAAATGAAAATAGGGCAACAATGTGTGACTCCTTTGATCCCTACTATATTAAATGTGTGGTGAAGTCCACACAAACATTTCAGGCCCAAACGTAATTGACATGTTAATAAATGAGTAAATTGGTAGTGAGACTTTTTAGCCATAGAAGAGTTACAAAAATAATACAAATCAGGTGTCATTGAGTATTTCAAAAGCTGTCACTTCTGCTTATCTGGACGCCAGTGCCTCTGCTGAATGGCAGATTGAGGATGGAGGTTGCCAGAATAATTTTTGTTGTTTCTTTTTTTTAACTGGAGGCTTTCCTCAATAGAAAGAAAATAATAGTTGGGGGAAGACTTGTCATGAATGGGAGACTGGCATCAGCAAAGTTAACAAATGTTTAAGTAGAAGTAAAATGACTTATCCAATAGATCACAGTGTGTCACCATTTCTTTATTAACCAAATGAATCATGATCGAGGTATCTTCCTCTGAGAATTGGCTGCTGATTCTAGGGTCTGATCTGTTTTACTACAGGGAGGCAGGATAGCAATAGTAACTAAATGGTAGGTTAGAGACAATTCCCTGTTCAACCCACTACAGCATTAACTCAGTTTTGGCCTCCATAGAGACTTCCAACACCATTTGCAATTTTGTAATAGAAACAGACTTTGTGGGAGAGTTATACAGTCCTGACTGTATAAACTTTGTTCTCATTTTGGCTTTACGTGCTTTACTACTTAGGTTCTAGCCCATGCTCTGGTAACACAGAGAAGTTAGCAATAAAAAGAGCAAGGCTTCTTCCAACCCTAATAATACATAACACTAGAATAAGGTAAATACTGACATACATTGGTCACTTTGATTATACATTAGGCTATTATTTGCTACCTTGTATATTAAACTAAAAACCTAATAACACACTTAAATATCTAAAAACAGAATTGGTTGGTGCATGGATACATTTTAAATGATATTGTAGAGAAATGAAAAATTTATCCACTATTTGATATTTGTAAATGCAGTTTAAAAAAACACCGGAATGATTCTGTTTTATTTAGAAAATACAACAAGAAGCATGAAACACACAAAGGTAGAATTGGCTATTTCTGGTTGATGGAACTATGTATTTATTATTATTTGTAATTATTTTATGATTATCATTTATTTTATATATTTATCAGATAAAAGATAACACTTTATATGATATATCACAACAGTCTATTTATTATAGAATATTATACTATTTAATTTATTTATTTTCTATCATTTTCCAAATTTCTTACAATGAAAATGCATTAATTTTTTTAATACTGTTTTTTTAAATGAAAATTAAAATAAAGCTAGATAAGGTTGTTTCCTTTCACTACCATCATTCTCTGGGAACTCTTTGGAAATGTTAGAGAGAAGCATTTGAGACATGCCACCTTGAAGAATGAATCCTTTTGTGTCATCTGACATGGTTATTAAATACATATGTAAGGTTTAATCTTTGAGTCTTCTTAGAGCAACTTTTCATTTCAAACAACTTCTAAACTAGAGAAAATACTGACACAATATGATTTCTTAGCAGAAACCAACCCCTATAAAGTATCAGGAAATCAAATTGAAAATGATAATTTTTATAATCAAAAATATTAAATTTGCTTCTACTAAATTAATGGAACCAAACAGAGGATTTCATGCTGAAAAGGCCCTTCTAATCCTCTTTCTCAATGGTGTCAAGGTCTTGGTAGTTACCAGTTCAGCTCCGCTTGGTCATCAAATGAAATGATTTATTACAGTGTAGAATCCTTCTCATGCTTATAATTTAATGCTGATGGACAATTTTTAAAACAACCAGGCTACATGTAGGATTCTTTAGTAGTAGTTATGGTGTTTGATGGATGCCTCATTCTAAAATATTTTCTAAAGTAAAAGTTTAAGGTACCAAATATCTTTTTAAAAGTGTCTGACATGGCCCAGCACGGTGGCTCACGCCTGTAATCCCGGCACTTTGGGAGGCCGAGGTGGGTGGATCACGAGGTCAAGAGATCGAGACCATCCTGGCCAACCAACATGGTGAAACCCTGTCTCTACTAAAAATACAAAAATTAGCTGGGCATAGTGGCGTATGCCTGTAGTCCCAGCTACTCGGGAGGCTGAGGCAGGAGAATCGCTTGAACCCGGGAGGTGGAGGTTGCAGTGAGCCAAGATCACACCACTGCACTCTAGCCTGGGTGACAGAGAGAGACACCATCTCAAAAAAAAAAAAAAAGTATCTGACACAATATGATTTCTTAGCAGAAACCAACACCTATAAAATATACAGATTCTTTTGTAGTCAATGCAGGTAATAGGGATGACTGTTAAGGCTGATTTTTAGTCAATGCATCCCAATACCAGTCACTAACCTGAGCCTGCACATGTGGCTTCCCCAAGGCATCCAGGTTCCTCCCTCAGCTCTGCACTCAGTTCTGAAACTGATGGCCTACATGAATGTTGAGAACCCCATTCCGTCTCTATGTCCAGTGATTGCTTGAGCCTACAAGGTACCATGGTATAGGAACGTGTTTTCCACTTAATCACTTAGCCGATCAGCCCTCACACTCAAAACACTCAACCCCACTTGAGGAAGGTCTCTGCTGTAATTTTTCAACTCTAAAGGTTTTATTAAATTTACTGTGAAATGTAGGATGAGCTTTTGTGTCTTTAATGAAGCTAGAAGTAAATACTATTACATGAAACTTGCAATCATGCTTACTAAAAATGTTATATATCCTCTGCTCCAACACACATACACACACACACACACACACACACACACACACATAACATGCCACTGAAACTTTTATCTAATATGTCCTGAAAAATAATACCTTCACCTTGGTAACCACACTTGGCTGGCATATTTAATGTTTCTAATATGTACAGTAACAATGAACACAGCAGAATTCAGGATAATAAAAAAAATCTCGAATTGCTTACTTTGATTTGAAGAAGGAGCATGGGTCTTGTAGAAATTTCTATACATCACTTGAATGTTTTGTGCATGCATAACTCAGAGTTCAGCTGCCTCAATCTCTGACTGCAGAGATCACATGGGTAACATGTGAATGGAAATAAACCCTGTAGGTAAAAGAAAGAGGAATTTGGATAGAGATCAAAGATTAACTTCATTCCACTCTTTCCTTCCACTTTTTACTATCCCATCTAAATTTGGCATTTTATGGTACTTTTTTCATTCCCAGAGGAAAGAGTGAACTTAAACCAGATTTGGATTTCTCTCTCTCTTTCTTTTTTAATCCAGTGATTTGATTTGTTCAGTAGTGACTTTAGATAATTGAATTCTAAATTACTAGAAATTATTAGTAAGATTTCTGGCTTGATTTATCATACCTTTTAAAATTATCACTGTAGCCCTGGTTTAGGTTACAGAAAAAGCTGTCTAGAATATTTAACAATATGATTAACAGAAATGTATCCTTACATATTAGGTTTTTTACATAAATTTTCTAGAATGATACTAATTACTATGTGCTATTAATCTTGGCTTAGGGAAAGAACATTTTTGAGCGTTAGGGATCAAAATTGTGCATTACTTCTTTTCTGAATGTTTATCATTCTTTTTATTGTCATCAGGTAATAAGGTAGTTTAGTGTGGACAGCCTCATTCCTAAGTGGCCTGGGTAAAAGATTCTTATTGGCATCATAATGAGGTCCATAGGAATTGAGAAATACTAAAATGCTTGATAACAGTTTTTAACTAATTTTAAGTCCTTTTTAGAATGAATTTTTGTGAAGAATTTTAAAACATGGGATAATTGTAAAGTGACTAATTTGACTTCCATCCAAATAGTAGTTAAGTGGTTAAAATCAACATTAAAGTGCTTCAAGATATTGGGGAGATTAACTCATCCTGTTCATGGTGAACCTCAAGTGCTAGACTAGAAGGGAAAATCTTCTAGGCAGTTGTTTACCAAACGGATTATCTTAAGGCATTACTACGATTAATGTTTTATTTTATTGTTCAAAATAGGAGTAACCTAATTTAGTTTCAGGTTCTCATTATCTGATGATTTTATAGGCTTTCATTAAATTCTACCAAACACACCTTGAGAATTTATTTTCTTTTCAAACAAAAGACTATGATAATTAAACGATCATTAGTTGCCAGGGGTTGAGGGGCAGAGAGGGAGGACGAATAGGTAGATCATAGGAAATTTTCAGGGCAGTCAGCGATTCTGTCTGATAGTGTAATGGTGGATACATGCCATTATGCATTTGTCAAAACCCATAGAATGTACAACACAAAGTGTGAACCTCAACTGTACTTTAGTTAATAATAATGCATCAGTACTGGCTTATCAGTCATAACAAATGTACCAAAATAATACAAAATGTGAATAATATAGAAAGAAAGGGACTGGATATGGGAACTTGTTGTACTTCCTGCTCAGTTTTTCCGTAAATACAAAACTGCTCTAAAAAATAAAATCTATGAATTATAAAAAAATTCAATTGATTTAAAAATTGAATGTTTTTTCACTGTAAGTTCACAAAGCATATAAAAAATGAAATGTTCTATTGAAACACATGTTTTTATTTATTTTTATTTACCCTACCTTTTGGCAATTGCCCCTGAAATTGGACAGGTTGGATGCCATGTAAATTTTTTCTAAATGTTGAATGAAAAGTATTCAAACTTGGCAATATGAGACATTACATATTCTTAAACACTTTCATGTGAAAATATCTCAAAATGCTGAATTAAATATTAAAACCATCCTTTTAAATTTATGGTTGACTTCCAAAAGATAGAAAAAAGAGAGTAAATCCTGAAGTTGTTGACCACCCTGGGGGCATCTATACCAAATTCTCCAATTGATCAGAGTTGGAATATTAATAATCTACTGCATATTGTAAAAAAGGGTCAGAGGCTTGGGCCTAAGAATGGAAGGGAATTTAATTGGAGACCAGAATAAAGAAAGAATGACAAAGGGCCAACACTTTGGAAAAGAAAATGTTCCTAAATAAAACAACACATCTATCTTAGTTTTTGCCATCAATAAAGGGAATTTCCAAAAGAAAGTTTCAGAGAAAAGAGAGAAAGAAT
>NW_012101366.1:1820065-1857011 GCF_000951045.1 Mandrillus leucophaeus
AAGAAAAGAAAAGAAAAGATGCCCTGACTTTCTTCTCTATGAGAATTTATAATAAAGTTTTAAGGTCCATATTTATGATATACATGTGCAAACAACAACAGCAAACTCCACAACCAGTCTTGCAATATAAGAATTTAAAATAGATCCTAGATGGTAGTGTCCCAGATATCCAGCAAAAGCAAACAATATCACACTTGAGCCAGATTTGAAAGACAGATATCACATTCAACCCTGGTGTCTTAGTTCAGGCTGCTGTATCAAAGTATAATAGACTGATAGCTTATCAACAACAGAAATTTATTTCTCACAGTTCTGGTTACTGTAAGTCTGAGATCAGCTTGCCTGCATGGTCAGGTTCTGGTGAGGGCCTTCTGGAGTAAAGACTGCCAACTTCTCCTTGGACCCTTAGAAAGCGACAAGAGAACTAGAGGACTCTCTGGGTCCCTTTTGTAAGGGTACTAATCTCATCCATGAGGACTCTACTTAATCTGAACTAAAGAGTGCCAGCCTCTCCTTGGATCCTTAGAAGACAACAAGAGAGCTAGAGGACTCTCTGGGGTCCCTTTTGTAAGGGTACTGATCTCATTCATGAAGACTCTACCTAATTACCAAAGGCTGCCTCTCAAAAACATCACATTGGAGTTTAGAATTTCCACATATAAATTTTGGGGGGTTGTGACATTCAGTCCATTGCACCAAGCTTCAAATATTTTTCACATATAAAGTTACAATGAATACAAGCTCAAAGGACTCCACAAATTAAATAAATTAGTAAAAATTTTAAAAACGGGAGAATAAAGGCAGCATGAACATGAAGCAGCAAAAACAACAGAGAGCAAACTAAGCCAAAAGATTTCAAAAGTTAGTTGCAGAATACAAAATAATTATGCTGAAATAAATAAAGGAATAAATAAAAACATAAACAAGGAGTTAAGAAAGTATAATAAGGACCAATAAGTCATGAAATAGAACAAAATCAGAATTCTAGAGTTAAATAATATAATCACAGAAATCAAAATATCACTAAAGGTGTGATGTAGCAGATTAGAGGTCTCTGAAGAGGGAAAGTCTGGAAGACATCTCTGAATCAAAAATATACATAATGCAGGAAAGAGAGAGATGGAAAATATGAAAGAGAATGTAAAAGAGATCAAGGAAATATTTACAGACAATATCCACCTACATCTATGTGGAATTTCAAAATAATATAAGAAACAAATATTTTATTTCAGCAAATTCAAACACTGAAATAAAAAAAGGAAACTCCTGTAAAAATATAACTTAGGACGATATAGAAAGCAGGTGTAGTCATATAATCCCTTAAAAATTCAATCAATACTTAAAAATCTTCTTCAAAGTGAACACGAGACCCTAATGGTTTCATAGGAGATTTCTCCCTGACATTCTGGCATCAGATAATAAAAACAGAGAGTCCCAACCACATCAAAATTCATTATGGTCAATATAAGAATGGAAAATTACAGATTAACCCCATTCATGAATATACTCAAAAAATATCTTAAAACAAAGTATTAGCAAAACAAATCCAGGTGTGTATTAAAAAGATTATACATTATGACCAAGCTTATTTTACTTCCTAAATGCAGTGATGGCTTCATATTTGAAATATTAATTAATGTAACTAACAACACTGTCAAATTATGGGGAAAAGTCTATCTGTGTAAAGAAATAATTAGATTAAATTACATTTGTAATGAAATCTCTAAGTTAAATTAGAAATAGAAAGCTCCCCTCTTATACTGAATGAAACTACAATAAGATGCCATTTTTTTTTACCACCCACTTAGCAAATCATACCAAATGTTGGTAAGGATGTGACTTAACTGAAACTCTTACATATACTGTTTCTGAGAGTGGGGCTTGGTAATAGCCCTTTAGAAATAATCTGGCATTATTTAGCAGATTTTAAGACTCAACAATTCCATTTCACACGTGCATATGTGCACCAGAAGACCCGTGTAAGAATGTTCATGGTGACATTATTTGTAATGGTAAAATACCTGAAATTTGGTGATAACAAGAAAACCAACTCTCTGTCAATAGAAGAACGGGCAGATAACCTCCGTTGACATATAATGGCCTACTAGACAGCAAAAAAACTATAGCTACAGGCATCAACAGAGATGAGCTAACAAAATACATGAAATTAGTAAGTTGCAAAACTTTAAAACCATTTTTATAAAGTTCAAAAACAAGGAAATTAAACAAAGGAAATCAATGGAATTATAAACTCAGGATCCTGATCTCCCACAAGGAGGAGGATAGCTACTATCAGGGAGAGGCACATGGGGGTTTAAAAAGTGTTGCTAACTTAATTTTCTTTAAGTTGGAAGGTAAAAAAGCAGATATTTGTCATATTATTGTATTTTATAACATGTATAGATGTTATTCATATTTTGCATTTATCAAAGGTTTCACAATAAAATAATGCTTATAAAAATCTAATGTAATAGATTTTATATTACATTAGATAATGTAAATAATTATGTTAGATAATATAAATTTGTAATAGATAGCAATTGGAGGCATAGAAAACTTTCTATAATAAAGGCCAATGATGGAGACAGGAAGCATATGGCAAGCAAATGGAACAGTTTACCTTGTTAACACCGGCTGAATCATATTCAGTTTTTTGGTCCAGGTACGTACAGACTGTGTTATGAAAAGCAGCGCTGTGCACTGGTGAAGAGCCAGATTGGTGCCAGTCTTGGTTGTGATACGTCTTAGCTGTGGGATCTTGGGCTTTGGGTCCCTTATCTGTAAAATAGAGATAATAATAGGACCTAATCCATAAAGTTATTTTGAGTATTGAATGAATTAGCACACAGAAAATGCTTAGTAATGACTTACTCGAAATATGTGTTCAATCAACGTTAGATTCTAGTGATCATTTTCTCTTGATTTAATACTTTGAAATATTCTGTTTGTATTATGGTAGGTTTTGGTCATTTGACGAAGCAATTGATGACATTGGCTGATGGACGTGTGGTGTTGGCTCTAGAAGGAGGACATGATCTCACAGCCATCTGTGACGCATCAGAAGCCTGTGTAAATGCGCTTCTAGGAAATGAGGTAAAAAAGTAAAAGTACAAAAGGGCAGGGGTAAAGATTCAGGGATGTATGCATGTATATTTTTAAACTAAAAAAAAAAAAATTCTGCATACTCAGAAAGCTTAACATTGCTCTTACTATTAAGAAAGAAGGTAAGCCTTAGATAAGATAAGTTTACATGTTCTCATATACTACAGTGTTATTCCAGGTATAGAATCCACATAGCACTCACTCCCTTCAATCAGGTTAGCCACAGAGCTCAAAAATAAGAAGAACGTTTTGTCTACTGACCCAACCAATGAGTATGGAAACATTGAATAAGAAATAAAACTTTAAAAAATGTCTGGAGGTTTCTTGTAGGATTATGTTATTTCTGGGGAAAAAAAAAACTATTTTAAAAATTGGTAAACTATTTTTGTCAACATTTAAGAATTCTTTATGCTAAGAGATAGGTATTTCCATCTTACAGATGGTGAGAATGAGTCTCAAAAATGTTGAGAAATCCATCCAAAGTCATGTAGTCAGAATGTATTATAAGATCCAAGATATGAACATGAACCTAAATGGCCAAAGACCATTATTTTTTCTTTCACATGAGATGGCTACATTGCAACATATTTTCTGACTACTCTGCAGAATTCAGATCCAATTGCTATGAGGTTCACTTCCAGCTCATGGCAACATTTTCAACCAAATAGTTGCAATTCAGCAAATATTTCAGTTTCTATGTATTCATTAATATTATCCATTAACTCATTTTCTGTAGTGATTATACAGTAGTGTTAGGACTATCATATGCATTTTGCCTTTTATGAATTTGCAATATGATTTTGCTTATTAGATAAACATACACAAAATCTTTTTTAAAATCTATCATTCATATCATTTTTAACTGTAATGCATGCCTTTGCCTATAGTATTTATGAAACAAAATGTACCTTTTCTTCTGCACATAGAACGTATAGTTCTTATTGTCATTATTTTATAAACCTGTAGTGTTTCCACATGAATATTTTTCATATTTATTGAAGTAAAAATGTACATTGTTAATTTGAAGAAAAAATATGAGAGAGAAAACTTAAGCATTGCTCAAATACTTTACTCTTGTTAATTTTTTTTTTTTTTTCCTGCGACAGAGTCTCACTCTGTCACCCATGCTGGAGTGCAGTGGTGCGATCTCGGCTCACTGCAACCTCCGCCTCCTTGATTCAAGTAATTCTTCTGCCTCAGTCACCCAAGTAACTGGGATTACAGGTGTGCACCATCATGCCCAGCTAATTTTTGTATTTTTAGTAGAGACGGGGTGTCACCATGTTGGCTAGCCTGGTCTCGAACTCCTGACCTCATGATCTACCCGCCTCGGCCTCCCAAAGTGCTGGAATTACAGGCATGAGCCACCGCGCCCGGCTGTCTTATTAATTTTAGACGGCACAATAACCCAAAGGATGTAATTATCTAATGATTAGTGTCAACAAAGTACTGCTGTTTCAGATCACACACAATTCAAGGTGTGTAAAATTTTCTAAAATGTTAGTGTCTTTCTGAGATTCCTGTAAGTCAATAATGTCAAACAGAATGTTGAGTATTCTTTTACTTTTTGTGGTAGTAATGGACTGCGAGAAATAAATGCTATTTTTACTTTATAAGTTGATGTTGGGGTGCTTTTTTGCCCCCTAGATAAGATTTTTTGCATAGTCCCCTGTATTCTGAAATCACTTATTTGATTTTAAATATAGAAACATGTTACAGAAGCATATTGATATTAATATTTGCATTATAAAGGTTTACACAGATGTGCAGACAATCAGAATGAACTGTGGATTTGTGGCTCCATGGATAATTGACCTAGCCAGAAAGAAATGTTACCTGAGTGCAAAAGCCAACCACTTTTCTGCCTATGTGGAAGGAAATCAGGGATTTTACTGCCTTTCTTTGAACACATGCATTCAAATGAGATTCTGTCTCTATACTCTTATAAAATCTTTTGCTCTTAACCCAACATTTCCAATGAGGATGGAGTGATCTCTCCTATGATCGCCTTCTTTAAGAAATGATTATGTTTCAGAACAGATTCAATTGTGTGAAGTTACATGTTTTTCTTAATTTATCTGTGTTTACTGTGAAGCAAAGTGTGTTTTGTACCTTGCTGCCATTCTATGCCCTTTTGACTGGGAGAACTCTGGTCATTTTAGTACATGTGCTTTTCATGGAGATGAAATAGACTGCTTTTATAGAGCAATTAGTGACATTAAAATTGATGGCAATATGAGAGAGTACATATTCTTAAATACTCCTCTATGAAAATATCTTGCTGGCTGGGCGCGGTGGCTCATGCCTGTAATCCCAGCACTTTGGGAGGCCGAGGCGGGTGGATCACGAGGTCAGGAGATGGAGACCGTCCTGGCTAACATGGTGAAACCCCGTCTCTACTAAATATACAAAAAATTAGCCGGCGCGGTGGCGGGCGCCTGTAGTCCCGGTTACTCGGGAGGCTGAGGCAGGAGAGTGGCGTGAACCTGGGAGGCGGAGTTTGCAGTAAGCCGAGATGGCGCCACTGCACTCCAGCCTGGGCGACAGAGCGAGACTCGGAAGGAAGGAAGGGAGGAAGGGAGGAAGGGAGGAAGGGAGGAAGGGAGGAAGGGAGGGAGGGAGGGAGGGAGGGATTCAAAATTCTGAATTAAATATTAAAACCACCCTTTTAAATTTATGAATGACTTCCAAAAAGACAGAAAAACGAGAGTGAATACTGCAGTTGTTGGCTACCCTGGTGGCATCTGTTTGAAAATCACCAATTGGTCAGAGTTTGAACATTTATAATCTACTGCATATTGCAAAAGATAGTCGGAGCCTTAGGCCTAAGAAGGAAAGGTAAATTAATTGGAGACCAGAACACAGAAAGAATGACAATGATGTCACCTGATTTAAAGTTTGAGACCTGTGCCTTTTCTGTACATGTTTAGAAAGACCATGCCTGAGAAAGAGAAAGGAATAAAGGTATCACTGGATAATATTAAACCTGACCGTGTGAGTGTTTAGATTGCTAAAATTTCCAGTAAGTGCTAACTGAAATGATTATTTTTGGCTATATTGACTATTGAACTTACTAATTAATATGTATGTCTTATGGTAAATTTGAGTTAGTTATTATGATGCCCTAAATACCAGCTTGTCCCTTTTTTTTTGGTGATCTTCAGTTGCATAAGCGCAACCTAAAAATTTTCAGTATAAACTAAAGGAAGGGAGGTTTAAATAATGTATACCTTTCTATATTTTTTGTATTAAACTTTCTTGAGAACATAAATAAGAATATAGATTTCCCAGTAGATACTTTAAGGGTAACAATGAATATGGGATTATTGAATTTTTGAAAGGTAAATTTTGTTGTCAGGTCTATCAGAATATGGAAGAACAAAGTTAAGAAAAAGAAAGATTATTAAAAGTGAAAAATTAAAGAAAAATACAAGTGTGTTTTACATTATGATTCATTTGGAAAAAGGAAATGAAAATATAATACATAAAACGCATTAAAGAATGGAGAGTTCTTCTCACTTTCATTGACAATATAATTTATAATCCAAGGCCAGGTTTTCTGCATTTTTTTCAAGGTCAAAGATCATTATGACTACACTGAAGTTTTAAATTTCATACTTTTAGAGAAATAATATATAAGGCATATTGCATGTACCTCATCATTTTTTAAAAAGTGCATATATGCAGTTTTCACAGTAGTTTTGTATGGTAAGCTATAGGTGAGAAAATACAAAAGAATGTCTTTCAGATACCACCTATTGTGATTTCAAATCCCAGTTTCCCTCCAAACCCTTTATTCAGTGATTAATAGAGCAATTATAACTCATTATCTGGGATTTCACTTTTACAAATAACAAAATGTAGTAAAGCTTGAACTTAAAACATTGGCAGAACCCACTTGAGTTTCTCAACACTGAACATGCAATTGAACTCACATTAGAAAGGTCAAGAGGGGCCTTTCTGAGAGCCTCTGCTCTTTGTCAGATGTATTTATTCATGTGCGGAGGATTAGAATTCATAAACATTTTGCCAGTTTTTTGAATGCTATTTCTTTCCCTTGTTGTTTTTGGCCAGGCCATATCAATACAGCAAAATTTTACTTCTTAGAACTTATTATCAGCAGAATAATATGTATTACATAACCCAAAGTAATTATAAAATCAGCAGCAACCGTTAGTTCTGCATCTGTGTGGACACATAGATGTGTATCAAAAAACTTGATTTTTAAAAATTTTAGTTATCTGAGTGTTGTACCCAAAACAGGCATTTTCTTCTTTTTAAATATCTTTATCATGAAAATGATCTACTTAGCAAAACATCTCTTAATTATTCTTTTAAGAAATATGTACAAGGTTAGTCAAAATAGTATACTATTGGATTAAAACTAATTTGAGCATGGTACAGGAAATTCCTAGAGGCAACTAATTTTGAAGACATACCAGAAGTCCATTTTTTTTCTTTTTCTTGGCAAAGTTTAGAACTTAGATTTATCGGTCCAATCAGTGCATGATGAATATTTTTGATCTTTTTAAATGAAGCACTTAGAAGCACCAGCTTGGGGTTTGCAAGAAATTGAAGTGAATATTTAAATGAGAAGAATCATTAAGTTGCTTGGAAAGGCATTAGGGATACTTGTGTCAACAGCCACATAGTTTTTAGAATTCATAATAGAAACATCTGTGAGGTTCCCAGAAAATCTGATTTTGGTAATCTGTATTTGAGCTGATTGGCAAACAGTGTCACAGTTGCTTTAAGGCCAAATTTGCCTACTGTTATGCAAAGCCAATTAGTGGCACCCCGGGTTACTTCCTCTGAAAGAAATTTTCCCAAGAGGTGAGAAAAGCTTTAAGCAGTTTCCATTCCTACGGAATCTAAAACAAAAACATTGAAAAACTTCAAGCAAGTCGAAGAAAGGAGAGGACATGTAGTAGTAGAAGCCTTGGGTAGTGAGTTGAGAACATGGCCATTAGAAGATCACCTGTCAATACCAAATAAATGATGATTTCTAAGCTTGTTAGAGGAAAAAGCAAAACAAATTGTGATAGATCTGGAAGCTGTTGAAATTATGCTAAAGCCTCTAGTACTGTTCAGCATTTACACTTGGAGCATATAGCATGTTTTGATTTCCCTCACTCTTTTAAAATTTTGGCTTCTGATTTCTTTTTTTGTCTCTTTTTTTTTTTCTTTTCTTTCTTTCCCTCCCTGCCTCCCTCCCGTTATTCTTCACTTCCTCACTCCCTTCAACCCTCTCTCCCTTTCTCCTTCCCTCTCTCCACTTTCTTTTTAATAACTGCTATCGCCTGTTGAGTATGCTCAGCTGCTTTCATTTGACTTGAATTTCACAAACAGTGGCTAAACTTAGTGATCGTGTTTGTTGATAATCTTTTAAAGATGACGTTTTGCTCTAAAGCTGCTGAAATAGTCTCTTGAATTGACTCTAGTAAGTGTTGACAACCACCCCTGAGGTGAACTCTTGAGATGCTGTTGTCCAAGTTGCTCATCAGGGGTTTGTTTGCATTGGATTCCGAATGGGGAAGTTGTTTTGCCATCTTTTTCATCCTTTAGATTATGTATGGCTGAGGCTTAGTCCATTGGGGAATTGGTGTGAATCTGGGAAAGCTTACAAGCTCCTAAATAGTTGCCATTCATGAGTAAAGGAAGGAGGAACTGAATACAAGGACAATGTATGATATGTCAGAATAATGTTTTTCTATGGTTTTCTTTTAAACTTTGAAAGCTCACCATACTCTGAAAGAGAATGTATGGATAACCTAAAGAGAATAAAACTGTTTGGGAAAAATATTATTTGAAGATACTTTTCAGTGTGGATGTGGTCTATGAGGTTGCATTTCTTGTATTCAACAAGGCAGAGCCAAATCGATTGTGGATTTTTTTTGTTTATATGTTTTATCGAATGCCAAGTTAAGTGGAGGTTGTTTGGATAATTCAAAACTCCATTATATAAATTTTCTGTATAGTCTTTAGGTTTTTCAGAGAGTGTTAAGGAGAATATGGGCCAGGAACCTGGACATTTCATAGGTTATGGTAACCAATGAAAGAAAGAAAGCAGTTCTTTGCCATGGTGAAACAAACATGTAATGATTCTTTTATCTGCCCATTCATTCCTCTTTTATTGGGCATGTATTTTGTGCCCAAAAGTTTTAATATAAGTAAAAGTAAAACAAAGTGCATTGGGAATATAACATAAAACCATTGTTTTTAACTATAGAGATGGAGGAATATTTTAATATTTAATTGGTCTTGAATAAAAAAACAGACTAATATGAGCTAATATCTAAGGAAAAGATTATCATGTAATGGGAAGGCATAGATAAAGACATTAAGACTTCTTAGAACTGTGGATGGCTCTGTTTGGATTTGTTCATTTTGTTTTTGGTAGAGGAGAGGTATGTTGAGTAGAATAAAAGTACCTACTGAGTCTGAATCTGGGTAATGGAATATCATAAGGAATTAGAATTTCTGTGAAAAAAATATGGAAGCTTTAAACAAATGAATCCCAAGCTTTGGAGTGAAACAACAGCAACAAAACAGTGTATTTTTTTGTGTGTATGGAGATGGCAGAAGCTCATAGAAGAAAACAAAGCTTATTATGAAAATAACTGTTAGCAATTTTCCCAGATAATCAATAAACAAAATTATACTCTAACCACAATATGCTGGAACCGACTGTAAATGACTTGTGAAAGCCAATTGTGTGTGTCTCTGCTTAAATCTAAGTTCAATAACATCACATTAGTAGCCTGAAACAGGCCATGGTGGGAATATTTACACCACAGAAATCAGCAAATGCTACAAATTAGGACTACTTCTTGGACAGTTAGCAGTTAAACATTTACCGGCACACCACAGCTACATAATGTGAAACAGGTCTTGTTAGCAGAAAAGTCAACATTTGGAAAAGAGTATCATACAAAATCTCTTTAATAAAACAAAAAATTAAGAAAATATTGAAAAATATAAAATTAGCAGATTAAAGGAAGAAGAGATTAAAAAAGCAAACAAAGAGAAGAATACTAAGACACACAAAGTGAAACAGGGCTTACCAAATTTGACTGTCAAATTTAAACTTACTTGCAGAAATGGGGGCAAGTAAACAACAAGATTTTTGGCATTTAATGTGAGCCAAGCCTTCTTCATAACAATTGATATCCAAACTGCGGACATTATGTTGAAACACTATAAATACAGCCCTGAACAAACTTCCTTTCAATGTTGTTAGAACTTTCGTTTGACATGCACTTTTCAATATATATAGTATTTTCGTAACTCTACTATGTGGTTCTGTTTTCTCATTATGTTGTATATCTACAAACTTACCTTAATGATTAAACAAGAATATCAATAATCTGAATTATCCAACAAATTGCATTCATTATCCTCTTTCCAATAGACCACTATGCCTTCTTCCATTTATTTTTAGGTTCATTTTTAATTACTTAGTTGGTGATTGCCATAGATGTTTAAATGTATCATGTGCAAACTGTCCATGGTTTAGCACCATGGAAATTATAGGATACTATTTGGGCTTGATATGAAACAGAGGCTTCTTCTCTTTGATATGGAACAGAGGCCTCTTCCTCCTTTCATTCATTGGCTGATGTATTGTTTAACCTACATTTCTCCAAAGGATAAAAACTCAGTTAATAGAATAATAGCTACAGTAATGATCTCAGAGTCTGGCTCACTGGTCCCTCTTACCTTATTCAAGGAATTCCTGCAATATCTCATGCGAGCTGATGACCATGACTGTTCCCTTTACCTCTTGGTCTTCCTGTTACTCTCATAAGATTTATTAGACTTATGTCACTGCTATTGACCAGACATATTTCTTTATTGCTGTGTTGATATCACCCTACATCAACCACATGTAGGTAGGATGCAGGCAGACCCAATCTGAATAATTTCAATAGTTTGTCAGTGTAGTAACTTGATTGTCAGTACAATCACCCTGATTCTGATTTTTCCCCCAATCTATTTGGGCAAGAATTTTAATGACTTCAAACAAATAAAAGAGGTTATTTCGAGAATGACTCATGAATCACAATATGGATAAAATTATAACCAGATTTACTTACACAATCAAATTAAACATACACATCTAATTGCAGACTTCTCTAAGATAATTATTCAAATGAGAGCTGAGTTTTCACCACCAATCCCTCCTCACTAGGGAATTGATAATAGTTCATTAGCATGTAGAGTCAGGTCTTTATCACAATCTGCTTCCCTTGTCCTCTTGGTCTTGATTATCATATTCTTCCAAAGTTCCACAATATCTTTGACCCTGACAACTGAACCCTTTCTGCATTTTGTCTGAGTCGCTTTGCATGTTGCAGGGGGACTTTCAGCTTTCTTTGTAAGTGAATTTGTGGCCTTATATCTAAGAATATAACATGCTGCTCTCATGCAAAATATACAATCTCACTTTGTTTCCTGGAAGCACAATAATACAGTGGAAAGAACATGGACTCAAGATCCAGACTTTGTTTCCCTATTCTCTTATGTCACAATGCTTTTTTTAAAAAATTTTTAACTTTTGCTAAACTGTTTTTAATTGTAAAATATAACACTTATACAGAAAACTGCAAAACACAAATGTACACCTCAATGAAATATGACAGAGATCACATATGTAATGATCAACCAAGAGATAGAGTAATGTCAGCATGTCAAAAGACCCCACATTCCCTAGTATCCCTTCTCTTTTCTGAAAGTAACCAATTTTCTGATTTCTAACACTACATTTTAATTTGTAACTTTATATCCATGAAATCATACAATATATAATTCCTTTCTTACTCGTTTTGCTCAACGTTATATTTGTGAGATTTATCCATGTTGTTGCAACCAGCCATAGTTGATTCGTTTTTATTAACATATAGTATTCCATTCCGTAAAAATGATTTTTGGGAAAATGTCACAGTTTATTTACATGTTCTACTTTTAACAGATAAAGGGAATTTTTCCAGTTTGGGGGCTATTGTATCTAATGTTGTGATGGACATTTTATATGTGTTTCTCGGTGCACTTGTACCGACATTTTTGTTGAACATATTTCTACAAATGGTATTGCTGAATCCTGAAATATACATGTGTTTAAGTTTTGTGGATAGCACCAAACTGTTTTCCATAGTTACATAGTGACAATTTGTACTCCTACCAGTGGCATACAAGTGTTTACACAGTTCTGTATCCTTCTAATACTCCATATTGTCAGTCTTTTAAAATCTTAGCCATTCTGTTGGATGTGTAGTAGTATATCACCATGGTTTTGATTTGCCCAGATGCTAATGAGGTAAAGCAGTTCTTCATCTATTTATTGATCATTTGAATGTACTGTTTTTGAAGTATCTATTCAAAACTTTTGTCCACCTTCATATTGTCTTTTTCCTTACGATTTAGCAGTTCTTTATAGGTTCTAGTGTTGGTTTCATGTGTTGAAAGGTGACCTTTGATAAATGAAAGTAACTTTTTAATGTGGTATAATTTATCAATCTTTTCCTGTAGAATTAGTTCTTTTTGTATTCTGTTTAAATATTCTTTCTGGATTCCCAAAGTCATGAAAGATTATTTTTATTTTTTCCTTACTCTTCTCTGAAAGGTTTATTTTTTGACTTCAACATTCAGATGCATACTTCATCCGGCATTGAATATGTATATGTATATATGAATATAGAGGTCAGGTTGGTTTGTTTGTTTCAATGTGAATATACAGTTGATTAAGTACCACTTATAGAAAAGACCATCCATTTGACGGGGCACAGTGGTTCACACCTGTAATCCCAGCACTTTGGGAGGCTGAGGTGGGCGAATCACAAGGTCAGAAGTTCGAGACCAGCCTAGCCAACATGGTGAAACCCATCTCTACTAAAAATACAAAAATTATCCGGGCATGGTGGCATGCACCTGTAATCCCAGCTGCTCAGGAGACTGAGGCTGGAGAATCACTTGAACCCGGGAGGCGGAGGTTGCAGTGAGCTGAGATAGTACCACTGCACTCCAGCCTGGGTGACAGTACAAGACTCCGTCTCAAAAAAAAAAAAAAAAAGCCATCCATTTATTATGGCTCAGTAGTGTTAACTTCATCCATGTATACATGGAAAGTCTATTCTATTTCACAGGTTTCTCTCTTTTTCTGTGATATTATCAGACTGTCTTAACTATTGTAGTTTTATAAAACGTCTTGATATCTGGTAGAACAAATCTTTCAGTTTGTTTTTCTTCTTCAAGACAGTTTTGGCTACATTTGGCGCCTCTGTATTTTTATATAAAATTTTAGAATCAGCTTGGGTGGTTGTACAAATCACATATAAGTGGATATAAATGGGTTTAGTTCACCAATTAAGACAAAGGTGATTACAGTGTAATAACAGATGCTGTTTAAACAGAAGCTTTCTGTAATATAAGAAAAGTTTGAATGAAGGAAATGAAAAAAAATTATCCACCAGAACTAACTGAAGGAAAACTCATGTGACCCTATTAATATCAGATAAAAATGGACCTTAAGGCAAGAGAAAATGGAGATCAAAAGAGATGTTTCATACTAATACAATATTCTATGAACCAAGAAGATAAAACAATTCAAACTTTTTGTGTCTAAGACAGCATGAAAACATATTAAGCATAAATGGAAAGAACCAAATGATAAAATAGGCAAAACCACAATCATAATAACAAATTTTAGTATGCTTCTCTCAGTAACTGGTAAATCATGAAGAAAATAAAAGTGAAGGGTGATGTAGAAGATTTAAACACTTGATAAACTTGCTATAATTTAAATATATAATGGAGTGTATATATACCCTAACATGACAGAATATGATTCTTTTCAAGGACATTCTTAACATTTTAAAAAATAGACCATATATGGAGCATAAAGCAAGTTTCAATAAATTTCAACTAATTCAACTAATTGAATTCATACATAGTATAATTTCTTACCACAGTGAGGTAATTAGAAAATCGTACATATTTTGAGCTTTCAAATACACTCTCTAATTCATGTGTCCAAAGAAATCACAGTGAAATATTAGAAAGTATTCTGAAATAAAGCATTATGAAAATATAACATGTGAAAACTTGTGTGATATATAAAGCTGAACTTAGAGAAACATGTAGTTTTAAATGTATATATTAGAAAAGAATAAAGTTTAAAATTAATGTTGAAAGCGTACATCTCATTAGAGAATCAAAGCAGCAAATTAAATGCAAAGAAACCAAAGAAGATATAAATAAAATGATAAAATAGAAAACAAGCATATTATATGTAAGATTTTTAAAGTCAAAGGTTGATTCTTTGAGATAAGTAGTAAAATTGATTTTATTCTAGTAAGACTGACCAACAAAGAAGCAGCATGCGTGTCCTGCACTGGGAAAGAAAAGGGGACTTCACTACAGATTTTAATGTTATTAAAAGGATGACAAGAAAATATTAAAATAAACTTTATGTAAACATTTCGAAAATTTATGAAATGGAATATATGAAATGGAAAAATTATAATAAAAATGCAACTTCACAAGACTGCATAAAAATACAGAAAATTTGAATGGTTCTTTAGTTACTAACAAAATTGAGTTTTTAAAACTAAATTTACCAGGAGAAAACACAAAACCCATATAGCTTCACCAGGCAATTCTATCAGGAGTTTAAGGAAAAAATAACACCAATCACAAATTGTTTTAGAATAGAGGAGTGGAGGGTAGGAAGAATACATCGCAAATAAATTTTTGAGGCCTATATAATACTGATACCAAAAACTTAAGAGAATATCACAAGAAAGGAATATTATAGGAGAATCTTTCTCATAGTCATAGTAGTTAAAACCCTAAATAAAATAGTAGCAGTTCATCACATCTTAAATGTTCATAAAATTTGGGTTTACTCTAGAAATATAACATATTAACTTTCCAAACTAATTTATTACAATTCATCACGTTAAGACAATGAAGAAGAAATGTAACTATTTCAGTAAATATTTTAAAAGCAGCTGATAAACTACCCAATCATAAAGAACAATTTTTACAAACAGAAATAAAAAATATTTATCAATTTGATGAAGGATAGCTACAAAATAAATACATCAGGTTTAAAGGTGAAATATAGAAATTATTCTTTTAAATCAAAAACAAGACAAAAATACTCTTACTGCTTCATTTCAACATTGTTCAGGGAATCCTAGACAGTGCAATATAGTAAGAAGAAGAAAAAAGGTATCAGTATTGGAGAAAAATAAATAAATCTTTCACTATTTACAGATGATTTGTAATTGAGTATGAAGAAAATATATTAAAATATGTTCATTTAAATTATGAATTAATATGTAAATTTAACAAGGTGAATAGTTAATTAAAAATCAATGAAAATTGAAAACTCAATTAAAAAGTTTAGTAAAAATTAATTATATATCTATATAACTGTCATAACTATAGAAAATAAGTTTAAGAATACACTGGTTTTATGTAACCAGTTATCATTAAGGGAAACTGGGTGAGGAGTACATAGGAATTCTGTACAATATTTAGAACTTTCTGTAAATATAAAATTACTTCAAAAACCTTTTTTAATAATGAGTTTATTTCACACATACATTTTTGTATCCCCACCATTTCCATGTCTGACCACTACTATACTATGTCCTATCATAACATTCCATACATATTTAAAACCAAGCAAAGGGTGGCGTTTCATCTTTAAAAACTGAACAGACATTTTGGACAACACATTCTTGGCAATGGAACCTGGACAATATTTATCAGACATGGTAGGTAAAGTTCTCACTCTGCATTACAAAAAGGACAGGTAGATATCAAATGATACAGAAATGAAAGAAGACAGAAATTTTCTAACAAGCTGTTTAAACTATTAAGGAGACTTCTTGCTCCACTGCCAGAGATCTTGAGTAGCCATCTGGTCAGTCATTAGGAAGCAGTTCTTCACATAATTGATGAACTTGGTTTCCAATTTGGGAAGAGAACCACCTTTTCTCGTACTTGCTTGCATTTTTGCTTTAATGTTTTCCACAGAACTGGGTCCTTTTAGTGTTTTGGGAGGTTTGTTGTTGTTGTTGTTGTTGTTGTTTCTAGTTTTTGAAGGATTCTGGACCTTTTCATCTTGATGTTGATGGTTTGAGTCTTTTTCAGTCTGGTTTGATTTTTGTGCATTTTTGGCTGGAGTATCTTGTATAGATTTCTTCACTGGGCTTTTTCTTCAGCTTCCTTACCCTCATCATCATCATGTTCGTCGTCATCATCATCATCTTCATCAGCAGCAAGTTTTTACTTTTTTTCTATGGAACGTCACTACCACCTGTAGAGACAGATTGCTTTCCAGATATACTTAAGAGCTTCACATCCTCCTCCACTTCATCTTCTGACTGTGCATCTTCCTTCACAGCTACTATGTGCTGCCCACTGATATGCACTGGCCCTGAACTACACTTCAACCATAAGACCACAGGTGGTGATATTTCAAAGCCCACGAGGGAAGCTGTTGGCTGTACAGACATTTTCAAAGTTGCCAGTGTTACTTTTATTTGGACTGCCTTTAAATTTCATTGCTTCTGCTTCAACAATGTTGAACTGACCATTCTTAAAGAAAACTGGTATTCATTTTCATCATGATCCTCATTAAGTGATAATCTTTGTCAGCTTTAGTTCACAATTGAAAAGATAATTCTGAGGCCTCAGGGGGCTCATGTCCATGTCCATTGAATCTTCCATGGTTTTGTGTCACCCACTTAGGTGGGAGAGAAGACGAATGGAGATATATGACTCCTCCTCCAGTGAACAAACACACAGGACAGAATCACACCAGGATTGAAAAAGTTTAATTAAATTATAAATATACATATTTTATATATAGTGTAAATATATACACGTACATAATTTACAAAAGCATTAAACAAACCACATACCTAGAATAAATCTATCTGAAAATATGACCCTATTCACAAAATTGTAAAATATTTTTAGAGAAATTAACAAACATCTAAATAAATTATTGAATATACTACGTACATGGATTTGAGGTCTAGGTATTGGGATGATCCCAGTTCTCCTCAAATTGGGTTGAAGATTAATTTCAATGCCTTTCAAAATTTCATTCCATTTTACTGTCATTCTATTGCTTTTTCTTCCTGCTCAGTTGGAAGAGACCTTTTCTGCTGTAATTATTGGCACGGCCATTCTGCCTCTGCTTGCCTTGGGTCTTTGTTTCTTTTGCATTTTCCTGCTTTTCTGATCTGTAGAAATATCTGCCTACATGTCAGGAAACCTTGCCAATGCATAGGAGAAAATAATTGTCTGGAAATTATGCAAGGGCAGTTCACCTTAGAAAACAAAATGAATTATCACTGCTGTTCTGATTCTTCATCTTAAAACCATATCCTGATTACAGCAGGTGACCAAGAGGAAGAACCCATTTTATTTTGTCTTATTAGCTATGGCGAGCAGAATAAAGGCCACCTCTTCATGTTTTTTTTTTTCAGTTAATTATTTCTCCATTTATTCAACATTTTAAAAATGTCTGTCATATACAGTCTCCATATTTGACTTTAAATGACTCACAACAAAGTAGAGAATGGGAAAAAAATGACTTTCTACCACATAAGGTATTTAGTAAATTAGAGTATTTGTGGGGAAAAGGGCCATAGGAGGGGAAGAAATTTGCTCTAGTAGAGAATTTGAGGACCAGGCAATATTTGTGGTGGTCCTTGAATGCTCGTTAAGGTCTTACCAATTGAAAGAAGAATGAAGAAAATAGAATTCAGAGGGAGCAGAATAGATAAAGGTACAGAAATATTAAAATACTTGGCATATTTGGGAAACATCAACACATAACAAAAACACTAACAAGACTATTTAATAGATCCCTTGCTTGATTGATGTATACATCCATCCTCACACACCTGTTATGTTTGCAAAGGCTCTGTTTAGCTGCCTTTATGTTCTGTTCTGAGTCATGCAAATAAAAAAAATCAGTGAGTTGTTTTTCATATCTCATCAGTACAGCGTAAATCTTAAAACTCTTACTCAACAGCTTCTCCAAGAATATCCCTCGCCTCTTTCTATAGATGAATCTTAGGCAACTAAAATGATTTTTGACGATCTAAATGATCTGATTCTAAAGAACCAGGAAATTACTTATAAGATGATAATGGCCACAATTTTATGGTGTTTTAAAATAGCTACAGTACTTAGAATGTATATGATATATGCAACTTAACAAACATCTGAATCTTGTCAATACATTATCATAACTTTCTGAAAATGATGTAGAAAAATAAACTTTCCTGTCACTGAGCCTGAAAATCTGTGTAAAGAATTGGTATGAGTAATGCTTGTGATTAAGCTTTAGATATGATTAAGCTGGATGAGAGTTTTAAGCGTCAAGAGGTTGTGTTAAAATTATCTAGTGTATCTTATAACTCCATGATGATTACTATTACTTAACAGAATTGCTCAACAGAGATGGCATGATGGTTGTGTACTATTTCCTACATTTGCATCTGCTTTATCTTTCTGTAACTTTTGCATGCAAAAGCTGTCTTGTTTGTATAAATTACTTCTTTAATTATCTTTTAATAACTTCTAGTAATACTGATTAACCTCAATCGCCACTCTTTTTGCTGTATCTAATCACCTAAATTAAATACATAACAAAACTTTACCACATATTCTTATTTTCTGCTCCAAACGTATAAAAAATGAATATTTATTTAATATTATTTTATTAGTTATTAAATTATGAATAATGACCAGCACTCATTAATATTTATTAAGTGGATGAGTCAATCAGATGTTGTTAGTGCTTACAATTGTGAGTGATTAAATAAATAACTCTCTAGAAAAGACAACCCAATTCTGTGGTCCCACCATAAAAGATTTTAATTTTATAAAAACAGACTCTAAATGCCACTTGCCTTCTTGCCAACGGAGAGAATATTATCCATTGCATAGCTACTAGAGAAAAAATAAAGAACCTACATTGAGAACTTTCTGAATTCAGCTCTGTCTATATGTGTACACTCAAAATTAAACAAATTGGGGCAATTTACTGAAGGTTAAATCCTCTAAATGACATTCAACTAAAACATGCAGGGAAATGGTTTGGGAGGTTTAAATGATGAATTTAATTGCCTTAATTCTCCCAATTGCTTTTCAAAGTAGACACAACCCTTTTGCATCTAACTGAAGATTCTAAATTGGGGGTTTAGGGGTGTTTGTATTTTACTCTCAATACCCTGAATCACATATGCGTTCTATATAACCTGAGTCTTTAAAATAGCCCAGACCTCAGTGTTCAAGAGACCAGAAGTTAGATGTTTTACATTATGATCTGCCTAGAGCTTTCTTTCCAGGATCCAGCACCTTTCAATTTGTCAGCATTTTTACCCCAAAGTCACAGGGAAGCTTTCTGAAGAGCTAAATATGCTGACATCGCCTTGTGCTTTTGTTCTTAAATATTGGAACATAGAGTGTCATTTCACGATATTTTATTAGTAAAATCTACCTAGTTTCTATTAAAAATTATTTTCTCTAAGCTCCAAGAAAGGAGCAAAAATTATTTATAAGCAAAGTAGCTCTCTGAACCTTGTCTAATACATAAGAGTTTTCCAAGTAAGCTACAGTTGATGACTCAGTAGTTCCTCTGAGTTAAGAGAGTGTTACTGGACTAACATATCCTTGAAGATACAATTTGAAATACCAGATTTTAAAAAATGATTTTAACGAGTTTTAAGAGTTTATTTCAGAACCTTGTACTGCCACTGAGCGGTGGTGGTGATGTGTTTTTTTTTTTTTTCCTCTCACCAAACTGTATTGCAAATAAACCTTTTGATGTTTAAAAGTTTTTCTTTGGCAGCTAAGAAAAACACTCTGGAAAGTTATAGTTAGTGAATTTGCCCATGTATAAATATCCCTGAGCTAGTCTGTTATCCTATGGCATCTGGAATAAAGGTGCTATTGTTTGAGATTTCACGATTGAAAAATAGAATAATCAATTCACAGAGACCCTGAGGGGAAGATTCACTCACATATGCGGTGGAAACTTGTAATCCTTGTGTTTTTTTAGATTTTCCTACAGATGAAGAGACATAGATGAGTTCATGCTTTGATGCATCTAGTGACATCGCTTCCCATTCATGCCATATTATAGTTTGATCACCAGTTCTTATTTGAGATGATTAACCTTAACATTTCTAGGAAAACTACTTTTTTGTTAATCCTTTTGTTACTATTACTTTATTTGCTTTTTGGGTCACAATAGCTGGACAACTATTTTATTTGCAAGGGCCCTAGCCATGCGCTTTCTGCTGCAACATGCCAAGCTAATCAGCACGGCATTCTGAGGGATGCATTAGCAGACTTAGGTCTGACAAATAGGCTCTATAAATTATTTAAAGCTTCTCTTCATTTCTTGCAAAGCAATGTTTGCTGAGCTTCTCCATGAAAAATTAGTGTAATTCCAGAAGATCGTGATAGATTTGCAAGGTAGGAATTTGGCCTGTGCTACGCACAGACATCTGCATAGTTATGAATAAAGTAGAAGTTAAATGAAACTGTACAGTTATTTTACATTTGGTTATTTGAACCCTTTCTCTACTACTTTATTCAATGGCCTTTGAATAAAAGCAGTTGGTCTCATGGCTTTCTATCGTGAAGTGTTCAAATGTGTACAAGGTGGTTAGATGTAAAAACACTGTGAAAGTATGGATAATAGACTGCCTACTTTCTGTCTATTGCAACTTCCCTGAGGTTTTGTTTGCAGGGCCCAGCTGCGTATACAGACATGATGGAATTTGGTTTTTCAGGAACCTACAAAAATTACACAAATAACTCAGATTTTTAATGAATAATACACAGACATGCACCTGCTTCAGGGACTTCATAGATTAGTCTTGTGACCAATGGAAAAGCCCCTTGGAATTCAATTACATGGATGCAAAACAGAAAATAAAACTGGCTACACTTTTAGAACTAATATCAGCAAAATGTTAACTAGTTCTCGGAGCAAGCTTTTCCTGAGGATTAGGTTGTTTCAATTTGCTTTGCTTCTGTGAGACTTACTATAAAGTCGTAATATTCTGCTCATATTATTATCTACTATTCTTGCAGCTGGAGCCGCTTGCAGAAGATATTCTCCACCAAAGCCCGAATATGAATGCTGTTATTTCTTTACAGAAGATCATTGAAATTCAAAGTATGTCTTTAAAGTTTTTTTAAAAATTCTAATCAGGTAAAACTAACTAGAATTATATTGAGAATTATAGTACAAAGCAACATTTATTTAGAGTTATAATTTGCACACATGTTCTTACGTATGTATCTTACTGTGTTGCTCTTAATGCAGCAATCTTATCTTACACTGATGACAAAACGTGGAGACTCTAGATTTAGAATCCTGTTTTTCTCATGCATTTCAGGCATTTGGATTTTTTACCATTATGATCACTAAGCATTTACCCAGAATCATGAAATAAATGCAGAAATTGTGATTTTGTAATCCAATCTTAATGAAGGGTAGTTACCTCCTAATGATGTTGGAATTCAGCAATCATTTACTGATTTATGTGTGTTAAGAGAGGAAAAAAATTAATGAGAAAGCCTCTGTGTGGGAAAATCCAACTTAACAAAGCAGGGTTAAGTCATAGGCTTTTTTTATTATCCAATTCCCTTCACACCCATACATACACGTAAGTGCCCATGAGTGCACACACATGCTGAAATCAAGCACAAACTAACATGAAGATTAGCACGAAGAGATAAACCAAAGGGCAATATTAGGTGTCAAGGAGAATTAGGAAAATCCTTAGGTTTGCTACTATCCTGTAGAAGCATTTATTAAGTGCCACTTAAGAAGCCACTTGCCAGCTATGTTTTTGGGTCATTGCCTTTGCTTGTTCAGTAGCAATTTGGAGATATGTGTTGACTGGAGTTAAATTACCCATTTATCTGATATTGTGAATATTTACACATCAGGCCATACAGGAACTAAAAATAATTCTCCACTTAATCTCACTTATGCTGGGACTGAGGACCATATGTACCCCATAAACATTTATTGACTACATGTCATAATTGAAATAAACTATAAATTTCAAAGACTTTTAGGGATAGAAAAATAAACATTCAAATGCTGGGGTGCACTATTCACGTGTCTGATATAAGCCTAAAGTACAGGAACTGACAGAGACAAAGAAGGAAAGGCTGGAGGTGATTTCATAAGCTGGAGAAGAAAATCCTGTCATTGTCCTGTCTCTGTCTTCTGTCTGCTGGGGCTAGATAAAGAGGGTCTATTGTATGTCATTCTAGATTTCAAAGCAAAGAATCTTGAAGTGATCTTTGACAGCATTCTCCTATTCATCCACGTGCAATCCAATGTATGCTTTCAGATCATTAATAGAATGAAAATATCTCAGTCTTTATGCATATTATTCATCTTTTTCTGAGCATTGTTTAGCCATTACATACACAGAGTGTTAAAATTGATTGTTCCTATGTATATTCTGAGTATATCACTTCAATAGGCATTTCTGAACTCTTATTACATGTTGATCAATTACCAAGGCACAGAGGTTATGAAGAGGAAGAAGACATAGTTTCCGCATCAGGGAGCTAACAGTCCAATGAGTGAAAGACAACCAAGTAAATAATTCCACTACAGTATTCACAGAGTACACAAGTCATGGAGAAGGGGTGGTCTGTTTCTTCAGTCCCTTTCAACTGGGGGTGAGAGGGACTGGAAAGTAAGGAAGGTTGCTTGACAGTGATATAGCCTGAGTTTGGTTCTTCAGAGCTGAACAGCATGTTGGATGACTGAAGAAAGAGTGAAAATGCTTTGAAAAGAACAACAGAAGTGAAGGACTCTATTTCCATTTAGGTATAAAAAGTCATAGTTGCTATACATCTTTAGAAACTCTACTGTTGCCTTTTATATTGGATCTCATTTCCTAGTAATGACTTTCCACTGCATAGTTTTTTCCTTTCACCACTGATGTTTTCAAGTGACCTCTGCAGTCTGCTCTAGCCAAGCAAACCTGTTTGACTCTTGAAAAAGACTCAAGCTATTATCAAAACTTGCTATAGGAGTATCCTGCCGCTAAGGATTGTCAATTCCACTTTTCTGTCTCAAACTGCATTTGACACCACCCAACACTGACCACTTGTCTGTGAAGTCCATTTCCTTCTAAACTCTTAATGAGTACTCCACCCAGCTTGGAGCATTATTGCTGATCCAATAATGCCATAATTTCTTGAGACCAATATATGGTGGTTCAGTAGTATGTTTATTTTCAATGTTTTCTCTTAAAAATATCAAATATTTAAATGTCTGTTAGCTCTGGTTCCTAAATTAGAGGATAATCATCAGGAGGACAGCAATCATATCTTTTTGTCTCTGGATGTCCCTCCAGGAAGGGTTGACAGCAGGTGTGAAGTGCATGGGAGCCTGGCCATTAAAAGTAGGCAGATTTGAGTAGGTAGGACTTGAATAACTCTTTGAGACCACAAACAACAAAGGCCATAAGCAACCAGAGCTGCTCCTTCTGAGTCAAGGATATATGGTGTGGTGGACACTGATTTTGGTATACCCAGAAACAATGCACTCTTCACATCTACTCAAAAGGAGTCTGGTTTTCTTAATGAATTTGCCACCAGATATCAGGCATCTCAGGGGAAGTTCAACTTAGCTCCAACTCCAGGGGAGCTGTTTTCAGTCTAAGTCAGTCAACCCACTTACAGTGATTGGTTAAGTATGTGACTCAATTCAGGCCAATGAAAATCAGGACCAGCTTTATGGGCATTTAGCCTGCATGGTCACATAGGTCCCACACATAGAAGGGCCCCATGCTTACTTAGTGTAAGGCTCTTGCGGTTGCTGCCTAAAATTCTTACTGTGTTTTAAAGAAGCAGCCCATATTTTCATTTTGTACCAGGCCCTATAAATTCTGTAGCCAGTCCTGATGTGGTATATTTATTTTCAATGTTTCTCTTAAAAATATCAAATATTTAAATGTCTGTTAGCTCTGGTTCCTAAATTAGAGGATAATCATCACGAGGACAGGAATTATATCTTTTTGTCTCTGGATGTCCCTCCAGGAAAGGTTGACAGCAGGTGTGACGTGCATGGGAGCCTGGCCATTAAAAGGCAGATTTGAGTAGGTAGGACTTGAGTAGGTAGAAAGTCAAGGTGATGGTGATGTCAAAAAATGTTTACCAAGAAGGAATGATAGTAGCATCACCACAAGGACAACGTAAATGTCAGTTGAGAGGGCTCTGAATAGTGGGTTGGGGTTTGTAAAACGAAAGAAAACACAAGATCGGAAAACGATCTCTCACCATTTGAGAAGTGGAGTGAAAATCGTTAGTGAGAAAGTGGTTCAGCACTGTGGCTTTGACCACTGTGTGGTGCATTTTTATGTGGTTATAATTGCGTGTCTTTGGGGCCACTCTTCTATACTAAAGGAACAGAAAGAGCCCTCTAATGTCCACAGAGCAATAAAATAGAGTGAGTATTTCAGAGTCTCAAACTTCACAATGGCTTGGGAAATTAAAATTGTGGGCTCCCTGATTAGTAAACAGTGCTGAATTTCCTTACAAGATATGAAATTGCACTCTTGCTTCTCCCTGTTTTATAACCCATGCTTCCATTTCACCTGCTCCTTTGGGACTCCAGGACCCTAATTGTGTTCCTCATTTCCCCTTTGGCAGAGAAAGTGGTAGGGACAGGTTACTTAATCTGTGAGACCCAGTTCAAAATGACACTGTGTGAACTCTTCCTTGTTAAAAAAATTAATAATTCCTAGTGGGTAGCAGCAAAGCACTGAACCAAGCATGGGGTCTTTCTGAGAGTGGGGCGCTTCGCAACTGCACAGGTTACCCATTATGAAGCTGCCCCTGAAGGTAGTCTTTGTTCAACAGGAGCACTTCCTCTTCACATACGTCTCTGAGTGTCACACAAGTGCCCCCTTTCAACTTTGGGGGGTGTTCAGATTTCAGCCCACCTCCTAGCCCAGGTTCTGAAGGGTTCTTTTGTGCTGCAGTTTAGAACGACAGTATCAGAGAACTATGTTACTGTTGAGAAGCAGCCCTGTAGCATGTGGGAAACATTCAGGCAAGTTTCTAGATAGCCCTTATCCCAAGGCACATGGCAAGGTGCTGACAGGTCTCCTGTGAATTTCTTTTTGAGAACTGAGCCCCCCAGCTGAGAGTATGCAGGTGCTGGAGACTGTGATTAGCATTGGCTTCTTGCCTGGCCACATGTATGTGAATATTTTCCAACAGGATCATTTATGTTGTTCTGTCTTTGTTTATGTTGCTCATCTAGCTGAAGAGAAAAGGCCTTACAAGGCCACAGCAGGGCAATGATTTCTCCTGACAGGTGAAGACCCTTCCTGACAGGAGAGGGTCTGGTTCCATCTTAACATGATAGATGGCATACAAGGGTCAATTATCTTTGAGATGACAAAATGGAAAAGAAGTTTCATGTTATTCCTTAAGAAATTAAAAATAGAACTACCATATGATTCAGCCATCTCACTTTCTGAAGACTTATCAGAAAGAATTTAAATTAGAATCTCAAAGGGATGTCAGCAGTCTCAGTACATTGCGGCACTATTCACCATAGCCAAGAGATGGGAGCAACCTAGGTGTCCATCAGGGGATGAGTGGGTAAAGAAAATGTTGTATAGACGTAAAATAGAATATTATTCAGACCTACAGAAGGATATTCTGCAATACGTGGCAACTTAGCACAATATCTTTTGATGGCAGATATTATTTCTGCTGTGTTCCTGTTAGTTTTTCATTGCCATATCTTTTGCACAGTCTCTGGTATGTATTAGGTGCCCTGCAAATGTGTGTTGAATGAATGAATGAGCTAGTCTGTCAATGTTTGCCACATTCTTCTTCTAAGCCTGGATTGATTTTTGTAACTAACCTCACATATTTATACTCTTTGGCACACTCATGCAGAAGAATGAGGGATTAAGAAGACCAAGCAAAATACATGAGAGCTCATTTCTTCTCCTACCTTCATGACCCTCAAGGATGAGTCATTTCTAAGTTAGGAAGAACATGAATTATTTTTGTGAGTTGCCATTTCCATGGGTAAGCTTGGGGTGACAGTTGTCAGAGCTGGATCTAGCACTTGGCTAACTGGCTGTAATAATCAACAAGTGATGCCAGTAACGAGTCAGCCCGGAGTGAGATAAAGAATTCTCATATGGATGTTTCCTTTCCTGAAACCCACCCTAGTGATTTACAGCATCCACGCACCATTGAATTCTTTCACTTTTTTACATGGCATGGTGGGCACCAGGGTTCTGAAACACCACTCTTTATACCAGTGCTGGCCCATTATAACTTTTTCACAGATTTGGGAGGGGAGGAACCATGAAGTGAGTTTTCCATAAAAGTAAATTTATTTAGCTTCAAAGACTGTCACTTTAAGTTCTAAAAACATGTAATGAATGATGTTGATATTAATCTGTGAAACCCCAAAATATGAAGACCACAAGTATAAAGCCATAGTTTCCTTTTACTTATTTATATTTCTTAGTGAGAAGAGTATTCCTTTTAAGTGTCAACTAATTTTATGGAGTTCTTGAATGATAATAATGATAATCATAGCATCTTTTTTTTGTGGATCAAGGAAACATATACGTGCACAAGGATTTGAGGATTCTTTCACAATTTTGCTACAACCCTGCAGTGGTTTGCTTCTGACAAGTTGAAAAACACCAATGTAGGAGATTTTAAAATGATATGAATTTCATTGTAATCCTCTCCTCCACTCAATAACCATGTGACAATGAGCAAGCCATTTGTTTGAGGAATTTCACCAGGAATGACATGACACATCACTAGAATTGCTTTTCTAAGTTGGTGCCACTGTGGCAACAAAGTGGCAAATAGGCAGAAGAATCCTAAAAGAACAGTAGGAATTTTCTGCCTGTAGCGCCACTTTCAGTTTTCCCCACTCTAGGGGTTATCCCTTATTTAGTGAATTGAGGTCTTTTTAGAATTTCTTGTTATGCCAACCAAGGCAAAATGGTGGCACAGGCAAGAATGAGGAATGGACAGTACCTGCAATTTCACCATATGCTTTGTCAAATGCGTTTTACATAAATAGAGGAGTAATTTCCATGTTTCTTGTATATAAAATTTGTGAGTATAACAAATCCTCTATTGTTTTAAATACACACACACACACACACACACACACACACACACACACACAGTATTATTTAAGGCAATGAGAAGTGACTTTATAGCCCTCAGAACTTATCCAACTTTTGAGGACAATTTGAAAAGGGACATGATTTCCTTTGTTGCAGGGGAATGTTACAAGTAACTATGTAATTGACTAAAGCATAATCAGTTATCTGTATGGTTCCATAGCAGCAATGCACAGAGCACACTCTCACATTCTAGAGCAATAAGAATGAAATCAGATTTTCCCTGGGAGATGAGAGACAAGTATACTTGACACCTACTCCTTGTCAGAACTGTGCTTGACTTATGTTTTGTATGTGTGTTTTTGAGTGAATGACGTCTTCCTTCTCCTCCTCTTCCCCTATGTTACTGTTATTCTTTACTCTTATTCTTCCTCCTCTTCCTATTATTATTACTAATATTATTATTATATCTGTAGTTCTGGGAACTAGTCTTAGAAGTAACAACTGATACTAGAAAAGAACAAAGGAATGCTAATTTTGTTGATTTTACTTTTTACTATATTTCCAATGGGAGAGAACTCATTGGTAAAATGAAATACTAAATAAACACTGTCGATGTATTGGAATGGATAATCAAAATATGTGGTACCTAGTTTTCTTGACGATTCAGAGAACTGGACATGAATTGAAGGAAAAGGCTATAAAAGTAAAATAAGACTGTATTTTATGTCATGTTACCGTAAAGATAACAACCATTGTCTTTTTTATCTGAAATACCATCCTCTCCCATCATTATAATATCCTCCAGCTGCCCTACTCCAAGGAGAAGGGGCATTCACATCAGATAATCCAGGAGAAAATCCAAATTGTTTCTAAACTGAAAGGAATTTGTATACATCTCTTTTTGGGGGAGAAGTTATCCAATGTTTTGACCTCATGGGGCTATATACACAACTAAAAGGGTTGTTTCTCCAGATTGCAACATGTGCTGCATAAATTATCTCACAGACTTTACTAGCTTCTTGACTCCACATCAAAAGTCAAACTCAAACTCAGTTTTTCTTCTTTCTTTTTGTCCTCATCTATTTCATTTTTATTTTCTGCCTTGTGTGTGTGTCTCTTCTCGTGTCTCTTCCATTTTTCATCCTATTGAGATCCAGGGGAGAAGGACAAGAAGATATTCCCAATATGAAAGGAGCTTTTAGCTCATAGCCATTTGAGGTTTTATTTCAAGCAGGGAAGAAGCATGATAAAGGCTGCAAATCAGAAGATCACTGTGCTTGCTCTGAAGACAGGAGATTACCAGGGCTTATTGTCAGATGTGAGCAGTTTAATTCAGAAGTATAATTGGTATAATATGGTAATTAACTGACAGGGAGAGGATTAATAATTTCTGGGTTTTCTGGCTTGGAAAACTAAGAAGATGGTGGTGCTCAGCTCCCAGATAGGAAATTGTGAAGAAAGAAAAGGTTTGAAAGGAAATGAAAAATATTAAACTTAAGAAAAAGGCACTTCGCTGATCGAAAGTCTTAATGGTTTGGGGAGAAGGCAGTATCCTCGGAATATACATTGTCACTGCATTGAAGTTACAGAGGACCATTGGATGAAATTATTTACACAATACAAACCCTGTAAGATGTTAGCAAATAATAAAATAATGTAATAATATTGAGTGCTTACAGTGTGTGAGGTACTATTAAAAATTAATTCATTTAATCTTCTCTAGAACCCTGTAGTTACTATTTTCATTCCCATTTTATAGCGAAGTAAACTGAGGCACATCGCGATTCATTGTATTCCCCAAGGTTACACAGCTAATGAGTGGGCAAAAGCAAGATCATAAACCAAGCAGTCTAGATCCAGTCTTCCCTCTTAGCCTCTAAGTTACACTATGTCACAAATAAGTTGATTCCTTTTGCAATTTTTGTGTAGAGTTTTTCCCATTTCTTCCCAAAGTGACATATTTAAACAAAATTTAATTTGAGTTAAAATTTGGAATGTGGGACGTTCTGGCTAACTGAGATTTACCCACAGTCAGTTCTGGAAGCTCGGTGCCAAATTACAAGGAGTCATGGAGCTGTGCGTCCACTTTGGAGCCCCTTATAAACTTGTAAAATACATCTAATCAGAAAAAAATGCAAGGATTGGCAGAATTTCAAATCCCTGCCCTGTTGAGTTTAAAGCCCTGACTGTTGTCAGGTGTGAGCTGCTATTTGTCATATATTCTTTGGCTTTAGACAGAGGCCTTGACGTTAGAGTCCTGGGCCAGGCAGACCTTCATTGAAGAAAAGCAGCGTTCGGCATTTTCCCGCTATTAACCCTGCCAACCCTCGCTTGTATCACAGCCAGGTCAGACTTGTACACATGGCTTTGTGAAAGTTGATTTTGAACTTCTAATTAACCATTCTCTTCAAATGTTGAAAGTCTGGTTGTTGTGTTGATGGTGCCCTAATACTAGAATGTATCAGAATAAAAAAGAAAATCTGCCATCTGCTATGAGACACAATTTTGGGGGGTATTTTTTATTCCAACTGTATCTGCAATTTTTTTTCACTCACACATCTACCAAGGGAAAACTAATTAAACCAAGAAAATAAAATAAAACTATGCATGCTTCTAGGACTGAAAACTCTTTGTGGATTGTGAAAGAGTAGGAATACTTTGTAATCATATACTCAGGTGTTAGCACCCAGATCAATCTCACACACACACATCATACCATGATACCATTCTCTGAGAACAGGACATACTAGAAGAAAGTCAGGTTTAAGGGAAGATTGTTTCCTAAGTATTTACATATATTATTTCTAGTCCTCACATGATTCTGCAATGCACAGTTCTTCCCTCATTTTGTTCATGAATAACTTGAGACTTACTAAGTTTAGGTAGCTTGTTTAAGTTCTTTCTACTGGTAAGCAGTATAACTAAGATTCTAATCCTGGTCTCACCATGATGTCAAAGCCCACTTTCTTTCTACTAAAGCATCTATATGACCTTCCTGTTCCCACTCCGTTTGAAAAATGAGAACAGTGTTCTACCAGATTTCCTCTTCCCAAGTATAACAGGATAGACAGTATAACAGGCCTCTCCTAAGGTGTAATAGAGTCTGCATACATTAAAACAATCCATTGTAGTACATTAGTGGGCTTGCTAGAATGTCAGCAAATAGGAAAGGGAAAAAAACATAAGATGAAATTTAATAAGAAGCAGTAAGTAACACAAAAAAGGGGAATATCTCTGAAGCAAATAATGGCATCAGTGCTATAATGCACAAGAAAGCTTGAGATCTGCATCAAAGGGATATGAGTTTGATAGATACTAAAGAGTTTTGATCTTTGTCCACTCCTGGGTTCTGGAAGAAGTCAATAAAATTCCTTCCTGGAGGAATGTATTTCTAATTTAGAACCTCAGTATGTGCAGAGATCAAGCCCAACAAAATATGAATTCAAATACATAAATATATACATATTTTAAAAAATGAATAAAATCCAATGCACAATAGCACAAGGCACTAGGGAGAGTCAGCAGAAATGAGATATATCAGAATAATAAGCCTTATTTGTGGAGTTAAGATGGAGGAGGATTACTTTCAAATACTGATAATAGATAAAGAATATTCATTTATTTTCACTTCTTCATGGAAACCCACTAAAACAATAATAAAGTTTTCTTTTTTTCTAAAGACATAAACTCTATGGATAAAGAATGAGAAAGGATACCATCTGTTACTGTCTTAGCAGAACTAAAAAGGTGAATCCTAAAGCAACACTGGCAAGCCTATCTCTGATGGGATGGATACATCAGGCTATTATACCCATATGTCATAGAATTGTTGACTTGCACACCTAAGGTACTGTTTTATTGTCTAGTTTTTAATTCCTCATTTCTCCTCATTCATTGCCCTTTCCTGTCTTCACTTCTTTTTCCATTCAGCATTAAAATTATAACATTCATTTGCCCTTCTACCTTTCAATCTACCTTACCAACAGTCTTGTCCTTCAACTTTACCGATGTAAGAAAATCTCAATGCTGGATATACACGACAAACAACTTTCCCTGATGCTGGTCTTCCAGAGATTTCTCCAGTGCAGGTCTTCAAGAGACTGTCATGATGTATAGCGGTTTGACCTCTTATAAACTTATAATTACCAAACGTAAATGGGCCTATTACCATTCTACTGCTTTCTTCTCTTGACCCAACTTACCTTCTTTCAGTTCTTTTAGTGTGCTGTTTTTCCACCTTCCTCAAGACCTTCATATATTTTCCTGATATTCCTCTCTTTGACTACTTAACTCTTATACATACTTCATATCTCAGCTTAATTGTCCCTTGATCAGATATACACCTTCTGATTATCAGTTAAGATCAGATTTTTTTTTATTTCATAGAACACAGTACCTTCATTTCAGTAGCTTATTTCACTGTGAGACGTGTACTCATATAGCATGATCATTTGATTAATAGCAACCTGTAAGATCTATGAAAGTATCCATATCCTATATTTCCAAAATCAGAATGCATGGTAGGTAATAAAAGCAAAAAGTAAGAGTGTATTACTCCATTCTCACACTGCTTTAAACAACTGCCCAACACTGGGCAAAAGAAAAGCAATTTAATTGACTGAGAGTTCCACAGGGCGGGGAAGGCCTCAGGAAACTTATAATTATGATGGAAGGGAAAGAGACATATCTTACATGGTGGCAGGTAAGAGACAGCAAATGTGTGAAGGAGGAACTGTCAGATACATAAAACCATCAGATCTCCTGAGAACTCACTGACTCATGAGAACAGCATGGGGGACACCATCCCCATGATCCATTCACCTCCTACCAGTTCTCTCCTTCAACACGTGGGGATTATGAGGATTACAATTCAAGATGAGATTTGGGTGGGGACACAAAGCCTAACCATATCACTGAGTGATAGAAACAATCTTTTGAATGCAATTTGGTTTCCCATGTAGGGAAATTGGGATAAAATTGACTGGTCATCCTGACAGTAATAGTATATAGCCCTCATAAAAGTTATACTTCTTTGGTGGGTTAACAAATTAGCTTTGCAGGTTATTCATAAATAGCTTCTGATTAATGCACTCACATCTCTGTATCCAAGAGACTGACTCTTCCCCAGAATATGAGTATTCATTTCATCTAATACCCCTTAATCTGCCTTCAGGCTTGCTAAGAAAACTGGAATAGCCATGTTTGTCTATGTACAGGGAGATAATTCACTATTCACGTTGGCACTATTACTTCCAGGACATGGCATAGTTTATTACTCAATAAAAGTTAATTTTCAAAAAAAGATTGGTTTCTAACGCAACATTCAATGCATTTTAGTAATATGTGTCTCAGGGTTTGAATATATCAAACCATTGACAGAGAGGACGCTTGAGATGTATGAAAGGAACAATTCCTACCAGGTTTTTCTTACATCTGTTACATGTTGGGAGATTATCTTGGTTTGGCTTCTACCAGAAACAGATCCTGATACACAAGGAGTCATGTACAAGTAATTTATTTGCAGGTGCAGGCATAGGGAGAAAAGGAAGAGGAATAGTGAAGAGTGACAAGGAAAGAAATGAAGTGTCATTTGTTCAACTATCCTTGTAGGTATCTAGAGTTTAATTCCTCTGGGGAAATGCTGAGAGCTGATGTAAAACACGTAGCTCAGAGTTACTTCATGTGAGCTGCGAGGGAGCAGAGAAATTTATGCTCCAACTCCAAACAGTTATTGCCTGAATACTGCTCCTGGGGGACAATATTACCTGATATTTCTGGCCAATCATAGAGCAAAAATGCTCCAGGGGCACTGAAAGCTGTCCTGAAAAGACATGTTGGTTCTGGCGAATGGAAATGAGGTAGTGTGCACTGAACTAGTAAGGGGTGGGACATGTGGATGAGGCCCTGACAGTGGCTGCTGCAGTGACAGTTCTTTCTTGTCTGCCATGGACAGTCTTGGTTTATGTCTGTTGTCTCAACATCTCATGCAGATACCGTTTGTTTCAGATTTTTCATTTTGAATGAAGTATTATTATCTATAGTTTTATTAAGTGAGTAAGGATGAATGGGTTACACGTGTACTTTGCTTTAGCTTCTATCATGGTTTCATCTGGTTGTGTAAGAAATGCATGGAAAGTAAATATGATTTTTACTTTGAACACATGTTTAAATCTATATGAAATACAATCGATAACCCATCTCTCCTTTCCAGGTCCTTCTCTGATTTAACTAGCGCTTCCCTTTTAAGAAAAGCGTGCAGGGTCCTCATGGATACCAGTTGTAAATGATATCTAAATTTCTGGTCTGGGAGGTAAAGGAAGAAATACTCAACATTGCTACCACTTGGCACACCAGTCATGGGTGCTGTAGTCAGTGCTATAGCTTGTGACATGCATGAAGCTACCAAGCTGTTAGAAGATAGAGTTAGGGGCCTGGTGCCGGTGGCTCATGCCTGTAATCCTAGCACTTTGTGAGGCCGTGGCAGGCAGATCATGAGGTCAGGAGTTCGAGACCAGCCTGCCAACATGGTGAAACCCTGTTTCTACTTTAAAAAGTACAAAAATTAGCTGGGCGTGGTGGTGCGCACCTGTAATCCCAGCTACTCATGAGGCTGAGGCAGGAGAATCGCTTGAACCCAGGAGGCAGAGGTTGCAGTGAGGGGAGATTGTACCACCACGCTCCAGCCTGGGCGACAGAGCTAGACTCTGACTCAACAAACAAACAAACAAAAAAGAAGATAGAGTTAGGGGAAAATTCAAGAAATCAGCAGTTAGGTGTGAATAAGATATGTTCAGGAAATAGGACCAGCCTTCCATACAGCATTTACACTCTCAATACTTTTGCTACAGAGATTTTGTCAATTATTATACATTACAACTTCACTGTGTATTTATTTGTTTTATGTTTTGTTACATATTTTAATTTCGCTATCAACATTATTGGCTGAAATGAGCTCACAAACAAGTATGAATGTGAATTTTAAAAATGAGTGCTCTACTTCTATTTCCCAAGCGAGTTGATAATGAATATGTAACTTGAACAAAATGTTTGTCAATATTCATTATTCATCAAAGGGACAGAGTAAAATCACAGACGAACACCGAAGACACAATGCTGTTAAAGAAGCAGCAGTTTCTACCTTAAAATTTAGTTATTATTGACCAAAGCAAAACAAAAATAAAAACTAAAACCAAAAGGAACAATTTGAGAAGTGCAGTTCAGAAGGTACATTTATGTAATGCTCTATGAAACATTACTTTTTATTTAGGTAAAATGACTATGATTTAAAATTTTGTAAATCAATTTTCAGTTTCTAGTATTACTTTTAAAAGTTCAGGAGTGAGGTAATAATTGTTCTTTCTTGACTCCATTAGCATAATTTCTTGCAAATGATACAGTGTCCTTAATTGCTTCAAACAGAAAAATCACTAATTAATAATAATTCTTCTATATATTACATTCAATTTATAGAATCAAAGTAAAGCTTTTGTAAATAAAGTTGCCCAAAAAAGAAAGCAGGGAATTATTGTGAAAGTTATTTATTATAAATTTTGGTAAAAGTGTAATACTGATAATAAAATCATTTGGTTTTGCATTGATATACAAATTTAAATTTTGGTGGAATATAACATCTTACAGAGCAAGAATGTACTTAGCATTACTTATGGAGTACACAATTTTTATAAATAATTTGATAAGATTTAATTATAAAGTTAATAACATTTAATAACATTTAATAGGAAAGGGATCACAAGGCAAATCAATAAACAGAAACTGACTCAGAACGTTAAAAATGTACTTCCAATGTGAAGAGGAAAGTGTAAGCATAATGAAGAGATAAATTAAAAATATAAAAACCATGCAAATTGAAATTTTAGAGACAAAACATGCAACATTTGATATTTTTAAAAGCCCGCAATTTGGATGGCTTAATGGCAGATTATGCAGTACAGAAGAAGAAAATGAGTGAAGTTGAAGACATAGCAGCATCTAAATTTCGTAAAATTTTGAAGAGTCAAAAACAAAGAAAACTTTCTGACGTTTAACTTGTTTGTGTTACATAAAATGTTTGCCAAAGTGGAGTATGCTGAAAGGAGATAAAAGACAGCAACCATGAAACATTTGGAATAAAATAGTTACTCATTTCAGTATTTTAAAAATTAAATGTGAAAATATTCTGCTTTTAGCAGAAATTGTTCTGAGGTTACCAGATAGCACCATAGTTGTAGAGACTATTTCTCAGTGAAAATTATTGCAGTCTCTTGAGAAGGATAAATTAAAGATGCCAAAAATTTCAAACTTATTAACCATACAATTAAGGTTTCAAGATTATAGGAAATTCAATCAAAAAGCCTAAAATATTTAGACCCCATTGAAACAAAAAATATATTTTTCATAAAAATGTCAGTATATTGTATCAGTGTGCGATATAGCTACAAAACTGATTAACATATGTGATATTCAGCAGGAATAATAATTCTGCTTATGTTATTTTCTAAGGTTCAGATAATCAATATAAAGAAGAAGTTGGTAGCCATGCTTTGACAAACATGAATTATGCAATTTTTATTTTTTTAAATGAATTTTAGTTGTAAAAATAAATTTTGAACAGGACTATCTTATAGGCCAACTAATACAAATAATTTCTTGGCCAACAAATATTTCCAAAACATATAATTTTTATTTTTAGCCCCATTTAGCCTCAGAATAGCCCCAATTTAGATGAAAAATTACCTGGTCACTCAATTTATGCACCAATTTTCAATGTGTCTTAATTTTTGCATTTAAACAATGTTTTGGATCATGCCAAAGTTCTCTGTTTATCTAAAAAGTGTATCTTAAAAACGTATTAACAAGTTTTAGAAAATTCATAGACTTAGGCTCTTTGTAAGCCCCAGGTGTTAATAATCTCTGCGGTTGAAGGAGATAGCAAGAGGTTAAGGTTAGCAGCAGCTTCTTTCCCTATGAGAACCTGGTGTATAAAGATGAAAGGCAACATCATTCAAATGGAAAGAAGGTTAAAAAAAGCAAATTTGAGAAGGAGTGGCAGCTCTAAGACTCCAAAATGATGATGGAAAGGGGGATTTCTGGGGTCAGGAAGTTTTCAAAGTAGCAAGGGGCTTTGAATTGAGAAAACTTTTGGTAGATAGGTGACTTGTGTAACACAGATTTTCATGAGTCAGCGACTGCCTATTGTTCCAAATTGTCCATTTCCAAGAACAATCTGGTTTATACTGAAGTCCGTTTACAGAGTACCTGCAGGATGCCCTCTCCTGGGCCTTGTGTGACCCAGTGAAACCCCATCTATGGCCTTCACCTCAAAGTCTTGACTGTCTACATTCCATTCTCTACTTTTTATCTTTATTGTAGATTCATTATTTGTGCTACTTTTGCCAGATAAAACAAAAATACATGATGGTGAAGGCTGGATAGTCCTTAAAAAGTGCTGAAAAGTGGTAAGATTTATATAGTGGGAAAAATGAGTAAGGATAGAGGATATGACTGAAGAGGGAGTGTGCATGCCCAATTTTAATGGAAAACTCTCCTCTTTTGCCAGTTGCGTAGCCATAGGAGAGCAACCCAGTTGTGGCTGGTTACTAATATTTGACTGCACGAATAACAGCTCCTGAAAAACCAAGCAGTCA
>NW_012101366.1:1857061-1909965 GCF_000951045.1 Mandrillus leucophaeus
AGAAGAAGAAAATGAGTGAAGTTGAAGACATAGCAGCATCTAAATTTCGTAAAATTTTGAAGAGTCAAAAACAAAGAAAACTTTCTGACGTTTAACTTGTTTGTGTTACATAAAATGTTTGCCAAAGTGGAGTATGCTGAAAGGAGATAAAAGACAGCAACCATGAAACATTTGGAATAAAATAGTTACTCATTTCAGTATTTTAAAAATTAAATGTGAAAATATTCTGCTTTTAGCAGAAATTGTTCTGAGGTTACCAGATAGCACCATAGTTGTAGAGACTATTTCTCAGTGAAAATTATTGCAGTCTCTTGAGAAGGATAAATTAAAGATGCCAAAAATTTCAAACTTATTAACCATACAATTAAGGTTTCAAGATTATAGGAAATTCAATCAAAAAGCCTAAAATATTTAGACCCCATTGAAACAAAAAATATATTTTTCATAAAAATGTCAGTATATTGTATCAGTGTGCGATATAGCTACAAAACTGATTAACATATGTGATATTCAGCAGGAATAATAATTCTGCTTATGTTATTTTCTAAGGTTCAGATAATCAATATAAAGAAGAAGTTGGTAGCCATGCTTTGACAAACATGAATTATGCAATTTTTATTTTTTTAAATGAATTTTAGTTGTAAAAATAAATTTTGAACAGGACTATCTTATAGGCCAACTAATACAAATAATTTCTTGGCCAACAAATATTTCCAAAACATATAATTTTTATTTTTAGCCCCATTTAGCCTCAGAATAGCCCCAATTTAGATGAAAAATTACCTGGTCACTCAATTTATGCACCAATTTTCAATGTGTCTTAATTTTTGCATTTAAACAATGTTTTGGATCATGCCAAAGTTCTCTGTTTATCTAAAAAGTGTATCTTAAAAACGTATTAACAAGTTTTAGAAAATTCATAGACTTAGGCTCTTTGTAAGCCCCAGGTGTTAATAATCTCTGCGGTTGAAGGAGATAGCAAGAGGTTAAGGTTAGCAGCAGCTTCTTTCCCTATGAGAACCTGGTGTATAAAGATGAAAGGCAACATCATTCAAATGGAAAGAAGGTTAAAAAAAGCAAATTTGAGAAGGAGTGGCAGCTCTAAGACTCCAAAATGATGATGGAAAGGGGGATTTCTGGGGTCAGGAAGTTTTCAAAGTAGCAAGGGGCTTTGAATTGAGAAAACTTTTGGTAGATAGGTGACTTGTGTAACACAGATTTTCATGAGTCAGCGACTGCCTATTGTTCCAAATTGTCCATTTCCAAGAACAATCTGGTTTATACTGAAGTCCGTTTACAGAGTACCTGCAGGATGCCCTCTCCTGGGCCTTGTGTGACCCAGTGAAACCCCATCTATGGCCTTCACCTCAAAGTCTTGACTGTCTACATTCCATTCTCTACTTTTTATCTTTATTGTAGATTCATTATTTGTGCTACTTTTGCCAGATAAAACAAAAATACATGATGGTGAAGGCTGGATAGTCCTTAAAAAGTGCTGAAAAGTGGTAAGATTTATATAGTGGGAAAAATGAGTAAGGATAGAGGATATGACTGAAGAGGGAGTGTGCATGCCCAATTTTAATGGAAAACTCTTCTCTTTTGCCAGTTGCGTAGCCATAGGAGAGCAACCCAGTTGTGGCTGGTTACTAATATTTGACTGCACGAATAACAGCTCCTGAAAAACCAAGCAGTCAACCTTGGTTCATTTCTCGTATGTGATAATGGGGATATTATTCCTATGCCAATAGATACGACTTTCTTGCACATCTGTTTCTGTAACGGAAGAAAAGACCCTACACATCACATGAAAATATAACCCATAAATTATGGGGTTTGAATTGACTGCATATTGCACAGACAGTGCTATACCCACTTCCATTTCAATTATTCTCCTCTATGAATAGAGATAGTGGTCTATAAATGCATTATTAATTTAGAATATTTCCCTTGTTTTTATAGACTTTGCCAGAGGCCAAATAGAATTTAAATTTTTGGGTTATTTCTGAGTCAGGAAACTCATACATGTGGATAAAAGCCAAACTTATAATATTTAATCTTAACTTAGCAGGATATTTTATACACATTAAATTTTATCCAAAAGGGTCTCAACTATTTTAAATCCTTCCTAGAACTGACATACATATGGGCCAAAATTTAAAGGATCATGGTCAGTCATTCGGCTTAAAGATTGCTATTAACAATGCATACCTTCTGTCCTGATTGTGTTATGGAAGTAAAGATGTTTGTTTGTGGCCTAGACCTCTCTTATTGAGAAATAAAACCCAATGCTTGAAAATTAAAGCCCTTGCTTATTCTAGATGTGCATATTATGTGCAAAGAGTCTTTGCTGACCTCTTCAAGAGTCCATAGGCTCATAGATCAAAAAAAAAGGTTTTCTGCCATAGCAAAATTTATTGTAACATCCAAGAGTGATATGTAACATTAGATCAGAAGGATAATAAGTGAGAATGAGAGCAGGAATAAAACTTTCATATCATTAAGCCTACCACTATTATTTTATAAATGTGGAAATTGTGCTCCATTGTGATCCAGTGACTTCTCCCGGATTAGTGTGGAGTGTGGGATCTCCAATCTGGAAATACTTTTAGTTAGCTCAATTTTCGATGAGCTTCTTTTTTTTTTTTTTTTTTTTTTAAAGATAGAGTCTTGCCCTGTCACTCAGGGTGGAGTGCAGTGGCACAATCTTAGCTCACTGCAAACTTGGTCTGCCGGGTTCAAAGGATTCTCCTGCCTCAGCCTCCCAAGTAGCTAGGATTATAGGCATGCACCACCATGCCTGGATAATTTTTGTATTTTTGGTAGAGACAGGGTTTCACCATGTTGGCCAGGCTGGTCTCGAATTCCTGACCTCAAGTGATCCACCCCCCTCAGCCTCCCAAAGTGCTGGGATTACAGGTGTGAGCCACCACACCCAACCTTTGATGAGGTTCCTATTCATACTCTTCAATGAGCCTTTTCTCCAGTTTTATGATAGCCTCAATAATTTACCTGGTAAAAGGTACTTGCAATAGTGCAATTTTATGAGAAATGAAGAATAGAATGAACTAGTTTCGACATGATTGTCTCACATTGTCCAAATAAACCATAAAGTCAATAAAATGTGGGTCAACTGCATCACATATCTAAAATACAAGGGTAACGTATCATTTCCAAAGATTACTTTTTAGTGAAGAATTTGCAATATGCATAATCCTTTTAAGCTGAGAATTTTATAATTGGGCTTTTTGGTATTTTTATGTCTACTGGAAGGTGGGTGGAGGACAGCCGAGTGCAGAGGAAGAGGCAATTTAAAATTAGTGCTGAGTAAGGATTTTAGCTCCTCTGCCTATTAGCCATGTGATCTTCAAAAACACTACCTGACATTGCCTAAATAGTTGTCACTAGGGTTAAATAAAATTACAAATTATAAATGTAGAAACACCTAGCACAGTCTTGGCACATATTTAGTTCTCAATAATGCTAGTTTGTCTTTCCTACAGTCTTTTACAATTTGACCCATAAGCTACTAGCCACATGTAGTGTGTTTGTCAGAGTCCCCACATTAGCCGCCATAGAAAACAAGAAAAGGATGTCATAAGGCACCACTAACTTTGTAAATGTCATCTGCTAAAATAATGTTTAATAATAATATCTTGTGTAACTCATTACAATATATGTAATTATAGCTGGCATATGGAATTTTCAACTTGGGTAATACTACAATAACATTAGCTTGAAAGTAAGTTTAATAGTAGTGGACCCCTATGTCAGAAGGCCTTATTGGCATAGAATATGGGTGGTGAGACTGAATTTGCTCCCCAAATGTGACATCTGTTCCTTCATGAAACAGTAAGATAAAGAAAGGCCAATCATGAAATATTAGAGCTGGATAATATTTGACATTGTGATCTAGGGAAACTAGGCCCTGGGAATGCAACTGCCAATTCAGAGATAACTTTCAAAGTTGAGAGATGTAGGGTAGGCCAAAGATACATTTGCAACCTCCTAAATCTATCTTAGCATCTTCTCGTTTCAATTCTGTTACTTTCTTTTGGATTAGACATCATCATTTCCCACTTGGACTTTTGCCAAGATGTGAAATTAGTCTTCCTGCCCCCACTGTTATCACCTTCCAATCCATCACCCATAATCTCTTCAAAGGGATCTTTTAAAAACATAAGACTGATTGTATACCTTGTCTGCTTAAAATGCCCCCTCATCATCCTCAGGCTGAAGTCCAGGATCATCGGTCTGTCATTCAAGAGTGTGTATTAATTAGCCCTTGCCTACCACAGCAGTCTCATCCATCCCACTCCAGACTCTTCCTATGTTCCAGTCATTCCCAGCAGTTGATGGTCACCCAGTAAAACACAGAGACTCCAGTCTATGTATATTTGTATGTGCTGTTTCCCCTTCCAGGGATATCCCTTGACCACCAACTTGCTCTGCTGAAGATCAAGAAAAGATTTGAAAAGGCAATCAACACTTCAGGATGATCAACTATTAGGTTTTTAGGAGCACATTTGCACTCTAATTTCTAATGGTCTTTCAAATACTCAGTCAAGTGTTATTTTTCCTGACAAGTCTTTCCATACTTTCCCATCACCTTAAACACATGTTCTACTTATTCCCGTTCAAGATCACCATGGGCATTTTACACACAGAATTGTAATTCTTAACTAACAGGGCTGTCTCACCTGGACCATGCATTTCTTGGTGTTAGGGAAGCATCTTTCTGTCCTCAACATGTGGAAAAGCCTTAGCTTTCAAAAAATGTTAGTTTTTGGATTCACTGACAGAATTGTTATTGTTTGGTGCAAATTAAAAGCTTTAGATTCTCAGACTATGGTCAGAATAAGGAATCACAGCAAGTTAAATACTAACTGACACCTATGTCAGATGGTCTTGTTGGCATGGGGAACAGATGGGGAGACTGAGTATCCTCCCATAATGTGACATCTGTTCCTCTATGAAACAGTAAGATAAGGAAAGGCCAATCATAAAATGTTAGAGCTTCAAGAGATTTGAGGCATCTCCCTATTTCAAGAATCAGAAATAAAGTCCTGCAAAGCCTCACTAACGTCATTGGGATGGCAGCGCTGGGTCCAGAACCCTGTTATCTTACTGCCCAATCCAGCATTCATCCATATGCCTTTTCCATTCAAACAAGATTTTTTTTTTTTTTTTCTAAGAAGTAAGCAAACACTGCATACCAAAGTTCTTGCCATCCAGTCAGGCTGCAGAGATAGTACTAACCTGGTGAGTCATGTCAGCACCTAGGGAGATTCTCTTGCTTTGATTTGGGGCTACTCAGCATTTCACAAAAAAATAGCCTAAGGGCTGCAAGAAAGCCATTAACTCTGCTCTTTCATATTTATCCCATTGGCATGTTCTCATGAAATGACCTTCTATTTTCCTCTCTTTCTCCTTTCCTGCCTCAAAAAAAGAAACATCAGTATGACATATGGATGGGCTCCAACATCAGCCAGTACATATATTAAAGTTTTAAATCAATTATTGTTCTAGTACACACCCTGAGGTTGAGAAAGAAAGAACATCCAGGACTAACAAACCTGATTGTTCTGGCAAAGTTGCCATTCAATTCATGCTGGCATTTCTGGGCTTTTCTTTTTCTTTAATATTCCAACTTCATTTTCTAAAAGTTAATGATTCAAGTAGCAATGTTTAACAGTACGATTCCATTCATTTTCTCTGTAAGAGTGCTGCCTCCTGGTCTCTTGCGGGTTTCCCAGGGAGCGTGAAGCCCAGAGTTTGCTTACTTAGTTGCAGAGACAGCTGTCAGTCTGAGGGTGAGTTCAGTAGGCCATGTATTATTCCTCACTTTATTGCTGTGTGAGCAAGGGGGAGATTCAGCTTGGGAATATGGGCACTTCACAACTTGGCATTCTTAGATTGAGAAACAGACCTAATCATAACAGTCAAGAAACCAAATTACAACTGTGTATAACATGGGGAATTTTAACTTAACAACTGCTCTGAGTTGGACTTATGTAAGTATTCTGATTATTACTGCTGTAATTACAATTCTTATAAAGTATGATGGATGTTTTTCCTAGGCAAGTATTGGAAGTCAGTAAGGATGGTGGCTGTGCCAAGGGGCTGTGCTCTGGCTGGTGCTCAGTTGCAAGAGGAGACAGAGACCGTTTCTGCCCTGGCCTCCCTAACAGTGGATGTGGAACAGCCCTTTGCTCAGGAAGACACCAGGTATGAATCCAGCATGGGGGAATAATCCGGGTCAGTCATATCCACGTTCATCGTTGATGTTTGTGAATCTTCCTCCTGGCTTTCCTTCACCTGTCTCCTCCACTTCCACCACTTGTCCTCTCCAAAGCCACAGATGCCACAGCACATGCTTTAGGCTATTGAGAATTCATTGCTTCATTCTTCATGCAAAATGCAGAGCTGGAGCATGTGGTTGCAGTTCACAGAGAAATAGAGGGGATGAGATAGATGGTGAGAAAAATCACGCCTTATCAGATAATTGAGTGCAGATCGTTATGGAAAGAGCTGCTTGTGGGATTAACTCCTTTTCCTAGTTATCTCTGTTTTTCCAGATGTTCTTTTCCTTTCTCTAATCATTTTGAAATTGCTGATATAACAAAGAGAAAGAGGAGAGTAGAAGATGGAAAAAATGCTAGACCATTGGATAGCCAAAATATATACACACTCCTTACATGGTTGTCCTTGAGGTCCAACAACTGGATAAAGGTGGAAGTTGCCTGCAAGGGAGACAAGAGACTGTGTGTAAAGGACTGTGTGAACTTGGGGCTGATTTTATTTTATTTTATAAGACAGAATTGGTTTTAATGTATCTTCTATGAATATAGATTTCTGGAGGAAAAAATACAGTTAACCTAAGATTTGGTTTGCTTGTTCTCTTTTTAAGGAATGTTTGTCAGTTTGTGCGTTTGGTGTTCCTCATTCAGTTCTACAGTAAATGGTACATTCAGAATTTCTTTAAAGTCTACCAAAGCCACCACAAATGTACATTAATATTGGTGATTTCTATGGCTGACTTCAAGGTCACATTTCCTCAATTTAAAAACAAATCAGGTGAGGCTTTGCTAAAGCTCTGCCAGCTTGTACTCTTAAATTGCTCTGGAGAAGGAAATCAGACTCCCTCCGTCAATAACATCACCATTAATTACGCAGATCCTGCTACTAGTGCACAGGTTGGCAATTTTCCCAAGAATGCACAAATACGAACAGTCCTACTTTCTTGCTTTTACTGGATACTCAGAGTTTAATGGATTTAACATCTTGTTTTGGCCAAGAGCAGGAGATAAAATGAATAAGAGATTTTCTTTTTATGCAATTATTTTCTCTTACCATAACCACTTAAACAGCAGATTAGCAATAAGGGGGAAAAGCTGTATATTAGTCTATTGAAAGATATCGTTATATGAATATCTAGAGCATAAGGGAAAACTTACTTTACATCTTTGATAATATGAACTAACCCCCTGCCGTTCCCAGCTAAGAACTGAACCAAGTTCATAATCTAAAGGTGTTGCAATTATTCCCAAGGCCAAAAACAGTTAGTTGTCTGTCATCTGAGGGCCATAAAACTGAGGAAACTAACATCTGTTAGTGTTGGATATAAAAGGAGCATAGCTATTCTTTAGAATTAATTTAATATAGAAAAACGAAACTAAATTTCAACCTGAGTGAAATGAATTGTAAATATTTTTGCCCGTTAAATTGCAGAGCTTAGAATAATTAACAATAATAAGTGATGTTATGAGCCTCAAGTAATATAAAAATCTCAGCAGTTTGGCAGGAATTGGCCCTGTAGGCAAACTTGTTTATCCTCAGGTAAATAGTGTGCTTGACTCATGATAATCTATAGGGATTGAACCTTGGCTTCAGTCCACAGTGATTTTTATTTCCAGCTTCGTCTGATGGCAGAGAGAGAATGTGAATGTTCTGATGTGCAGGAAAGCAGAGTCAGAGCTTGTAGCCTGGTTTCATGTTCGTTTATCACTTTTAGACAGATTACATCTATTATGATTGATTTTTCTTGTGGGAAGAAAAATGATTTTGCTTGAAATATTTTTGATGACTTTGAACTGAACTCCCTTTTTCAGTGGAGGAAAAGAAAAATTCTTCTAGAACTGGCTCTTGCATTTCAGTTGAACCATGCATGAATTTCATCAGAGACAGACAAACAGACACACACACACAGAGAGAGAGAGAGAGAGAAAGAAAGAGAGAGAATGCTCTGAAAAGCCACAGAGCATTTACTCTTTTCAGGGGAATACTATCAGTATTGTCCCCCTACTCAACACAGGAAAGATGACTTTCAAAATGAGATAAAGCGGCGGAAATGTTTCTGGGCTTTTCTTATGAAGGCAATATTATAAGCACGCAGGAAATTGAAAAATTAGAAAAATCAGAGAGCTAAATGGATGGAAAAGAGTGAAGGCAAGATTCCTTTTATAGGAAATTCTTGCCAGTTATTTTGGAGAACATATTGGTGTTTGGAGTGAGATGACTCATTTCATACTAAGATTTTGGGTAAAGCAGCTCTTTTCCTGGCCAACTCATATCTGACTCATTTACCACTAGTGAATAAGGGATAAAATGCTCCTGGCTAAGAACCATTGTAAGTATTTTTTGTTCATTTTTCTCGGATGGGGGAGGGGATGAAAACACAGTGCAGATAGTAATTTCGTTTCTATAACTACATTGATGAGCCTTGAAGCATAAGTTACTAGGAAAAGGCTGATACGTGGGAATTCATTTGGGGATAGTTAATTTTCAATTATAACACATAATTGTCCAGGGGCAAAAGACTTGATCAAAAAAAAAGATTGATGGGTCAGCAAAAAAAACAAACAAAATACAAAAAATCCTGAAGGGATCCAAGTTATATAGTCAAAGAAAATTAAATATATAGGCCTGGTCACATATAGCGTACTACTTAGAAGCAAGACGTTTTCTTCTTGTTTGCTAGGAATGTGTACCTTTGAACAACTGTAGTTTGCATTTGTTGAATATCTGTTTCAAAATGCTTCTACTTTGGAAAGGTCAGTGCAGTACTCAGGTTTACTCTTGGATACCAGTTCAGGCTCTGCTGAAGATCAAGAAAAGATTTGGAAAGGCAATCAAGACTTCAGGATGATCAACTATTAGGTTTTTAGGAGCACATTTGCACTCTACAATGCATGACTTTGTGACTTTGTGATTTTTTTTTTAACTAACACAAAAACCAAATTAACTTGAAAGTTAGATTTGCAGTTGTCATTTTGACCTGTAAATCGTGTTACTTTTTTTTTTTTTTAACAAAATCCAGTATAGTTGTCTCTTTAATCATTTAACTTTCAACTTTTGGCAACCTTTCTGAACATGATGGTTTCAAGTCATCAATACTATAGAAACATGAGAAAACATATTATTTGAAGTCTGACCACTTTGGTTTTTGAGTAACTATCTAGTTTATGAATATAAAAGTGTAATAATCAGCTAAATCCAAGTATCATCTATCTGAGCTTTGAATGGCTTATCAGTAGTTCCAAGGACATCACAAACCCCATTTTCCTGAATCTTAAGATTTATATAGAAATATAGACCATTATTAAATATACATTCATATCTAATGTACTTAGAGACATGATTTTCCTCAAATAGCCCATCCAATAGGATGGTGTCTCCAAAGGCTTCTAGAAGCTAAATGTTGCACAAATTATTCAACCCTCTTATATTATTCTATGATACCATTATGTTGAGCACTTGTTTAGGTAACTAAGAACTTATTCAGACAATTTAGATAACTAAGTATGTGTGTTAGGTGATTCTTGCATTACTATTATATAAATAGCTGAGAATGGGTAATTTATAAAGGAAAGAGGTTTAATTAGCTCACAGTTCCACAGGCCTTTCAGGAAGCAAGTTCCTGGCATCTGCTTGGCTTCTCAAGAGGCCTCAGGAAGCTTAAAATCATGGAGGAAGGTGATTGGGGAGTGGGTACGTCACATGGCAAAAGCAGAAGCCAACAAGAGAGAGAGTGGAGGGGAAAATGCCACACACTTTTAAACAGCCAGATCCCATGTGAGCTCAGAGCAAGAGCTGACTTATCACCATGGACATGGTGCAAGCCATTCATGAGGGATCTGCCTCCATGATTCAAACACCTCTCATGAGGTCCCACCTCCAACACTGGGGATTATATTTCAACATGAGATTTGAGCAGGAACATTTATCCAAACTATATTAGCAGGCAAACATTTCAATGTAAATTTTGTTTTTAATTTTCATCCAGTGTCAACAAAGCCTTAGCCAAAAATTGAGGTGAGATTTGGAAGCTCCTGTAAAAGGAACAATCTGCCCCCTCTTCACATATCTTTCCTCCTCTTCCCAGAGCCATCATTTTATCTCTATTTTCCCAACATGTCTAACATGTGGTCTTGAGGTGCGTGTGAAGTCTGACTTAGAACATTAGGGATGTTGTAATCCTCCAATGCTCAATTATGTATTTTCGGGTTCAGTTCTGTATTATTTGTAAAACAGTGTTTACTTTGAAAAAAAGAAACAAAATTGAATAGAAATATATATAAACTAAGATGTATAGTTTAGCTTCCCATCTCATCTTTGTCTTCACTCCTTCAGTCCTGTCCTCTTACCACTACAGAGGAAGAATAGAGCTTGCCTCTAGAGTCTCCACACCTCACAGTTGTTTGCTCAAGGGCAAGTTACTTAATCTCTCTGGGTTTAATTTTCCTCATCTTTAAAATGAGAGAAAAATTTCATAGAGTTGTGAGAATCAAATGAAACAACACATCACAAGAACTTAAAACAATACCTGGAATGTAGTAAATACTTGATAAAGGTTGACTTTCAGTATTTTTCTATCATTTTTCTTCTTCCTCAATTTGTTACAGTTTTCTTCTTCTTCTTTTTCTTTCTTTCTTTTTTTTTTTTTTTTTTGTGATGGAGTCTCACTCTGTCACCCAGGCTAGAGTGCAGTGGCATGATCTCGGCTCACTGCAATCTCCATCTCCCAGGTTCAAGCGATTCTCTTGCCTCAGCCTCCTGAGTAACTGGGACTACAGGCACGTGCCAACATGTCCAGCTAATTTTTTGTATTTTTAGTAGAGACGGAGTTTCACCAAGTTAGCCAGGATGGTCTAAATCTCCTGACCTCATGATCTGCCCGCTTCTGCCTCCCAAAGTGCTGGGATTACAGGCATAAGCCACCATGCCTGGCCTGTTTCTTCTTTTAATATATTGGCCATGATTCAGTAATCTATAATATAAGAATATAGAGCCTATACTTGGGCATCTATACCTTTAGCTGTTCATAGGTTAAATCAATCAGGACTATCCTCCAACCAGCAGAATGACGAAGAAGAACATGTGAAAATATCAAGTGTATTCACTCTTTCAACACTTTCTGATTATTTATAGGTGCCAGATAAAGTGTTAGGTGCCAGGACCACAAAGCTGCCTTGTACGCCTCAAAACGTTCACATACTTTTTTACAGCAGCAGTAGAATACTGCAAATTTAATGGCTTAAAACAACACAAACTTTCTGTGGGTCGGAAGTCTAACCCTGGTCTCACTGAGCTAAAAGCAATGTCTTGGCAAGGCTGCCTTCATTTCTGAAGGCTGTGGGGGGAAATTGGTTTCCTTGCCTTTTCCATCTACTGGAGGTTGCCTTAATTCCTTGGCTCATGACCCCTTCCTCCATCTTTAAAGCCAGCAACTTCACATCTATCTGACCTTTCTTCAGTCATCACATCTCTCTCTGACTTCAGGTGAGAAAGGGTTTCTGCTATTAAGGGCTCATATGATTAGATTAGACTCATCAGGATAATTTAGGTTTAATTTCTCCACCTTGTCACCCTTAACTTTAATCACAACTGCAAAATCACTTTTGCCATGTAAGGTAACATATTCACACGTTCCAAGGATTAGGACATGGACACCTTTGGGGACTATTACTCTTCCTACCACAGAAACAAACATGAACAATCAACTATAATAAATGACAAGTCTTTGATAAGACTGAAATAGGGTCCTGCAAAATGAAAAAACAAAGCAAAACAAGACAAAACACCTTACAGGTCAAGGACTAGGGAGCAAATCACAGAACCAGGGAGAAGTGAATCAGAGTGGAAGAACATGTAGATTTCACATAGTAAAGAGGGCAAAAGGCATTTAAGATGTCTTTACTTTGACAAGACAATTTAAGAAGCCCTTACTTTACAAGACAATAACTTGAGCACAATATATATTTTTTTAATTTTTACTGCTGACACTCAGTCCAAAGTATCTTCATCTCTCATCCAAACTTTTACAGTACTTTCCTTACTGGTTTTCATATCCAGTTTTACCTTCTTTCTAATCCATTTTATACACCTCAATGAAAAACAAATCAAAACAACTGGAAAGCATATCTCGTCATGCCTCTGCTTGAGACCCTTCAATATTTTTCCATTTCCATTAACATAAAGATCATCATCTTCAATAGACACCATAAGGTCTGTATGAGTAGACCCATATCTATAATTCCTGCCTTATTTCTAACATTCTTCCTCTTTCTTTTCTGATGTGGTTTCCAACAATGACCTTAATTAATTTTTAATGAAAGTATATCTTACATATAATAATATCCACACATTCTAAGATTTTTACCAATGCCACACTCGTATAAACACCACCCAGAACAAGTTCAAGAACATTTTTATTACCTCCAAAAGTTTGCTTCTGCCACTTCCAGTCGATGCCACTCCCTCCAGAGGTAACTACCGTTTTACTTTTAACACCATCAATTATGTTTGCCTGCTCTTGAATTTCATTTAAATGGAATCATGCATGTGTACTGTATTTTTTAATCCGACTTATTTCACCTCATTAAGCATGTTTTTGAGATCTATTCACGCCATTTACAATCAGAAGTTCATTCATTTTTATTATTGTACATTACTCCAGTGTATTAATATACCCTAATTTGTTTATCCATATACCTGTTGGATGGATGTTTGGCTTGCTTACACTTTGAGGGTTATTATGAATAAAGCTGATCAATTAGTTATTATCATGGTTTAAAAACACATGTAAAACTTACCATCTTAACCATGTTAAGTGTTCGGTACAGCAGTGTTTATATGTGTATTGTTGTGCAACAGGTTTCTGGAACTTGCAAAATGGAAACCTTGTAACCATTGACCAACTCCCTTCTCTTCCCCCCTCAGCCTTTCAGGCCCTATCAACCATCATTCTGCTTTCTGTTTCAGAGTTTGACTACTTTAGATACTTCATATAATTGGAACCATGCAATTTTTGTCTTTTTCTACTGACTTACTTCACTTAGTGTAATATCTTTAAGGTTTCTCCATGTGGTAGCATATGAAAACATTTCCTTCTTTTTTAAGGCTGAATAATATTCCATTGCATGTATATGCCACATTTTCTTTATCCACTCATCCATTGATGGACTCTTGGATTGCTTCCACCTCTTGGCTATTGTGAATGAATGCTGCTGTGAACATGGATGTGCAAATAACTCTTTAAGATCCTATTTTGAGTTTTTTTGGATGATATATACCCATAAGTGATATTTCTGGATCATATGGAAATTTTATCTTGAGGAATTGAAATCTCTATGACATTTTCGTACAAGTTTTCTTTTTGTGGTCACAGCACACAGTTTTTTTGGATAGATAGCTAAGATAGCTAAAAGTAGAATTTCTAGGTTGCAGGGAAGTCATATGTTTTACTGCAAAAGAAACTTCCAAACTGTTTTCCAAAGTGGCTGTACCATTTTTCATTCCCACTAGCAATGAATGACAGTTCCAATTGCATCATAGCCTCACCTACACTTGATAAAATCAGTCTGTATAATTTTAGCCTTTTATTGTGGGTGTGGAATGATATTTCATTGTGGCTTCAGTTTTCCTCCAAAAAGCCATTCTCATGTCCACATCAGGGCTTCCTTGGCACATCCCTTCTCTTGTGTTTGGAATGTTTATCCTGTCCTCTACCTTCTTCCACTAACCCTTTATTGGCTTTCCCATTCTTTTCATCATATCCTGTAGATTTCCAATCAAATATTACTTCTTCTTCTTGAAAAATGTTCACTGACCACTAACCCCCAAATTAGATCAGGTCCTCCACACATTCTCATGTCTCCCTTACACTTCTGCATTATTCCATGTGACATGATTGAAAATTGGATACATTTGTGTGCTTATTTGATTATTTTATGTTTTCTCCTGTCAACTCCTTAAGAATAGAATCTGTGTCCCTTTGGCTTAGCATTATTTTTTTAATAGCAGTATATTACCTGACACAAATTAGATACTCAGGATCCATTTCGTTAGTAACAGATGAGCAAAACTTCAGAGAGTATATGAGTACAAACTTTGGGAAAGGACTCTCAGGGCAGTTGGGGTGCCACAGAGTTGAATAAGCTAGCTGAGTAGGAAGGGATCATGGCGCAAAATTTAATGGCAGGGAATTAAAATATTACCATTGGAATTTGAGTTATATCCTGTTTTCAGTATTAAGCTTTCACAGAGAGAGAGCGACAACTTAGGTCTATACATTGAACAGAGAGTGTCATGGAGGAGGGGCCAGCATACTACTGAAGGGACAGCCAAGAAATCCTTATGGCAATTGTGGTAAAGAAGCCAATTAATCATGGTAGAGGAAATGGAGAGGAAGAAAACCTAGTGTAGCTAAATTGCTGAGAAATAGTGAGTAGTTGGCAATTCATGAAATATCAATGAAAGGGGAGAGAAAGAAGTTCAAATTAATAGTCTGGATGATAATGCCATTAGCTGAGAGAGAAAAAAGGAAGAAGTTGGTTGAAGGTGACTATATATTGTAGAATTAAGAGGCGAACATGGAGAAAAGGAAGTAATAAGGCAAACTAGGGTTGAGTAATGGTACTAATAGAAAATCTATGTTAATTCCCCGCAAAAACTTGCTGCCAGTTGTATTGTTATGGAAAGTGTGAGTGTGTGTGTGTGTATAAATATGTTTGCTTTTGTTTGGCTTTTATTTCTGCACAGCCTTGTGATATGAGGGAATATATTTCCAATCACACATTTAGGTGTGGAATTGTTACATAGGAAGTTTGTACTGAGAATAGTTCTGGATATTTATTCTTTTGTTGAAAATTCTTATTTCACTTTTGATTGAAATTATTATACTTCTAAAGAGCATTGAAATCATCCCAACATATGTATATAAACATTTCAAAAACTATCTATGGGATGTCTAGTATGTATACAAAATGGTGTAACATTGGAGAGGAAAGATCAAAAATAAAAGTGAATGGGGAAATGAAAGAACATAAAATATAATGCATACGACGTGAACTAATATATGAATTAGTTATGTATAACATTAGTTTGTGAATGCTGGAAAGATAAGTCATCAGGCCAGGCACGGTGGCTCACGCCTGTAATCCCAGCACTTTGGGAGGCCGAGGCGAGCAGATCAGGAGGTCAGGAGGTAGACGCCATCCTGGCTAACACGGTGAAACCCCGTCTCTACTAAAAATATAAAAAATTAGCCGGGCGCGGTGGCGGGCGCCTATAGTCCCAGCTACTCGGGAGGCTGGGGCAGGAGAATGGCCTGAACCTGGGAGGCGGAGCTTGCAGTGAGCCGAGATCCGGCCACTGCACTCCAGCCTGGGTGACAGTGCGAGACTCCGTCTCAAAAAAAAAAAAGTCATCAGTGAGATAAACAGAGTTACTTATGACACATACTTATGAAAGTCATTTGATTCTCTCTCTTTTACTTTGGCTTTTGTGACTTACTGAAAGTCAAATCTTTGTCCAAACTGATTAGTTATCAAATAAATGCAAATTTGAATAACAACAAGGTATTGTTTTACATACATTAGATGGTAAACATTCAATTAGAATATAAGGTCAATGTAGAATGTGAGTTCTATGTGAGCAGGGATGTTTGTCTATTTCGTTCATTGCTATGTTCCTAGTGCCTAGAACAGAACCAGGGCACACAGTACACACTCACTAACTTTTTCTAGAATCAATGAAAAATATTAGTAAACTAAGTATTGCTAGCATGGGTGGAGATGTGGGGATTTAGAGCCTCACTGCTTTGGGAAGATAAACTATGGTAGCCATGCTGTATACTAATTTAGTACCATTTTATATGCATAAAATATGTGACCTGCTAATTTTGCTCTTGGGATTGTATACCAAAGACATTCTCAGCGGAAGTCTTTAGAGTACGTGTACTAGGAAGTTCACTACAGCTTTATTTATGGTGAATAGAGAGTTGGAGTCAAGCCCAGTGTCCATTATTGGAAGAATGAATAGTTAAAATGTGGTGGATGCACCATATGGGGATGCCACGTAGAAGTTACCAGCTTCAAACTAGATAAACATTAAGTGCATGACAGATCTAATAAATACAGTACTGAGTGAGAAAACTATGCACAAGTGTATAAAGATAAAATTTACATAAAGTAAAAATATATACCCCCAAAACAATAATACACAGCTGTAAAGAACACCTGTAAACAAAATAATGTCACAGGCATTGTATTGCTTGCCTTTCAGGAGGAAGAGGAGTAGAAGTAAGAAATAAGAATTAAATTAAATCAGCAAAATGTGAAAATGTCTTATTAAATAACCACATTAACATAAATTAACAAATGCTATTTTTAAAACCACAAGAAATAAGATTTAAGAGAGAATACAAGAATTTAATTTAACACTACATCTTATCTCAAGTGAAATTACTTCCTTTTTGTTTTTTACTTTTGTAAATTATCTTGTGACTGTTGGACTGAATTGATCCTTCTTTAGGATATGAAATCTTTGATTTTCATTGATAGAAAACTATCAATGTTCACTGTGATGTTGTCCTACTGGAGGGAAGCTTACATCTTTCAATTAGTTAAACCATTATACTAAAATTTATCTTTGCTGGGTTGATTTTATAGTTATCTCTGAACTTACTGTCTTCACCTCCCTGCATGTCTTTCCTTCCCCCAGTTGGTGTCTTTGTCAATCAAGGTGAACTTGGCACGTATCTAGGGATAACTGAAGTGGGAGGCCTCCAGATTTTCAGAGCACTGCTTCTCATTCCTCCAAACACAGGCATTAAAGGGTCATCACTCACCAGGTTACTTTCTAAATGTTCCATAAAGAAATCATCTTTTTAAAAAATGCAGACATATAAAATAGTGACCTAGGGACAGGGATTATATGAAGATAATGCCACCTCTACTGAGAGCTAGGGATATGAGAAGAGAGATACTATAAATTGTCCCAATGGCAGATATAAATAATCCAGTTATCTTATAATTGTTTCACACTTCACAATTTACAAATCACATTTTCTTACTTTAACTCATTCAATTCTCATAACCCTGAGGGCAGGTAAGGGATTATTATTTCTATTTTAAATATAAAATTGACAATCTAGAGACATTGACTCACTCAAAGTCAAATTTCTAAAGCAAAACATCTGGGACTTGAACCCAGAATATCTACCTTGAAATCCAGGATATTTTCCAACTTGCTATGCTACTAACACTTCTATGCTGCAAGACATGGGGGAGAATTGAGGCTGGACATGATGGCTTACCCCTGTAATCCCAGAATTTTGGAAGGCTAAAGCAGGAGGATCTCTTGAAGCCAGGAGTTTAAAACCAGCTTGGGCAACATAGCAAGACCCCATCTATAATTTTTTTTTTTTTTAATTAGCCAGGCATGGTGGCACATGCCTGTAGTCTCAGCTATTCAGGATACTGAGGCAGGAGAATGGCTTGAGCCCAGAAGGTTGAGGCTGCAGTTAGCTGCGATTGTGCCACTGCACTCCAGCCTGGCCAACAGAGTGAGGCCCTGTCTCAAAAATAAATAAATAAATAAAATGAAAGAGAGAGAATTGGTTAGTTATGTACATGTGTAGATGGTTCAATAGAGGATGGGCAGCTATAAGTGGTTAATTCCAAAAAATGAGGTCAATATAAAATGATTTCAAAGAGAGGAAAAGGCAGAGAAGCATCTGATGGAAAGCTTACTATTGTATCTGCAAGTTGCCCTGTTTCAACCAAAGAGGCTTAATTTTTGGCAGTGAGTGGGTTGCAGTGTAGACAGCCTACTCACATCCTTTAAGCCTAGGTTGGACATGTGGAGAATTCACAGATCCTCCACCACAGGGACATGTGTATTCCTTACATCTGTGACCTCTGAGACATTTCCCACACATGACTGTCTCTGGAATTCCAGCCACACTGAATCCTGGATTTGGGGAAAAAGCTTATCCTGCTGCAGCTTGGGTTAGAAATTGGAAAAATCGGTCTCCATTAGAATATCCAGTTTGAGTTCTATAATTGTATTATTCACATATTCTCAGATGTAAATAAGGCTATATATTTATGTATGAATTAGTTTCAACACTTAAATGTTTTCCTTAATTTAAAAGCTTTCTCCTTCGAATGCTGATCATTTTTGATAGAAAAGACTTTTCTGAAGTATGACTCATTTATCTTATGTACCTCCTCTAAACACTCTCTCACAACATCCTTATCCCAGACACTCTAGGACAGGCTGTAACTTCTTAAGAAGCAACTTTTTAAATATTCCACGCAGACCCTTTTAGAATTTTCTTTTCTGGTAACAATAAATAATGAAGACTTAATGATTATCATTCTTTATTTTTAAAAGGATGCTTTAAAAATTTTTAATTGCCACCCTATGGATAAAATCTTTCTTTTAATGTTTCGGATTTGTTATAAAAATGCTAAGCTACTACTTTGTTTGTCAACAGCTTTATTTAGAGATGCATTGAAATCTTGGCTTTTTTTCTTATAAATCTGTAAAATAACATGGCCAAATATTTCATTTGTTTGCATAAACAGCTATGGTTTAAACATAGCATTTTTTCCTAATGTGAAAGTAATTCATTATAGAATCCTGGCAAGTAGGTAAACATTGTGAAGAAGAAAATGAAAACCACCGCCTATTATTCCGCTACCTAGAGAGAAGCATCATCCAAATATTGTTTCCTTCTGGTAGCAAAGGCATAACTGTGCATTTGTGTGGCAACACGATTTTATGCATGTTAGACAGCAAAGGGACAAGTCTAAATTATTAAGTAATGTCTCAAAGTGTTTATTATTTACAGGTCAATTTTACCTCCTTTATTTTTTAACATTTGCTAATTCTGTAAGGAACGCCATTTTTTTTTCATGGTTTACACCTGAAACCACAGCTTCACAAAAGTGTATTTAAATCAGCAGTTGCAAAATTAACAAATCACAGAGCTCAGACGCAAACTCAATTCACCCGGCATCTCATATCCCAGTAATCTTCCCACGACAATCCAACTACCTCATGTATTTGGATTCCTGCTACAATTTATTCTATTGACTAAATTAAAAGTCATTCTAAAAGTTTGCCTTAAAACACCCTCAAAGTGTTACTAAATTAAGGTTAAATCTCAAGTATAAATTTTCAAGCAATTAGTTTTGGTTTTGCCTGCGCAGAACACCCCGCAGATGATGCCGAATAAAAACTATTTACACACTACCATAGTGCATTTCTTGTAAAAATATTGGGTCTGTAGCAACGATTTGTTAATCAAATTCAGAATTTGATTTGAAATGCCTCCGGCAGGCAGCCAATCCAGTTATGAAAGAACAGAAGCAAAAACCAGAGCCCTAGTGAGTCTCCTCCAGAAGCTAGCTGGGTCCTTTGCTCTCATTATCAAATTGGTTCCATAGGAAATCACAGCAATTGCTCCTAAAATAAAATATCATAGTTAATTTTTCAATAAATTATTGAACTGTAGTAGACACAAAACATATACATTTTGGAATCTAGAGTTATAAAATATTCTGACATGTTTTAATATAAACAGGAACATTTCCAATGATTGCTTGGATCGAAAATGTTTTTCCCCTTGACATTTGTTTATACTTCCTAGGAAAGAAATTCTATTTATGGATAACTGAATAACACAAATAAACATTAGAGAGAGCTGAAAAATCAGCTTTGATTATGCATGAAAATCTACAATGTCATTGTGTACTCTTATGCTGTATTCTGATTGCCTGTTTATTTTTACAGAACTGCTGGTGAGCCTATGGAAGAGGAGCCAGCCTTGTGAAGTGCCAAGTCCCCCTCTGATATTTCCTGTGTGTGACATCATTGTGTATCCCCCCACCCCAGCACCCTCAGACATGTCTTGTCTGCTGCCTGGGTGGCACAGATTCAATGGAACATAAACACTGGGCACAAAATTCTGAACAGCAGCTTCACTTGTTCTTTGGATGGACTTGAAAGGGCATTAAAGATTCCTTAAACGTAACCGCTGTGATTCTAGAGTTACAGTAAACCACGATTGGAAGAAACTGCTTCCAGCATGCTTTTAATATGCTGGATGACCCACTCCTAGACACCAAGTTTGAACTAGAAACATTCAGTACAGCACTAGATATTGTTAATTTCAGAAGCTATGACAGCCAGTGAAATTTTGGGCAAAACCTGAGGGGTATTCATTCCTGACATTCTGATCAGCTTTTTTTGGGTAATTTTTTTTTTTCAAACAGTCTTAACTTGTTTACAGGATTTGCTTTTACTATGAACGGATAGTAATTCCACCCAGAATGTAATGTTTCTTGTTTGTTTGTTTTGTTTTGTTAGGGTTTTTTTTTTCTAAACTTTAACACACAGTTCAACTCTTCCTAGTAAAAGTTCAAGATGGAGGCACTAGCATGAGGCTTTTTTCAGTGGAATAAACCACACTGTATCTCAAAGTCCAAATGCCAAAGGAACCTCACACACTGTTTGTAATGGTGCAATATTTTATATCACTTTTTTTTTTAATGTCCATAATATCTTTGTGTTCTCACACACAGGCGATTTGCAATTTTGCAACTGTGTTGGAGAATGAAGTCGCCCCACCTCCCAGCCCCGCATACATCCCTTGTTCTTATGACAGTAGGTCTGAGCAAATGTTCCACCAAGCATTTTCAGTGTCTTTGAAAAGCACGTAACCTTTCAAAGGTGGTCTTAATTTGTTGCAAATCTATCAAGGACTTATTCACTCACCTTTATTTTTCTGCCCTCTGTCAATTTCTTTCTTCTTACCTTTCATCATTCGTTCCTACCTTCAGAAAAACTGAAGATTACCCATAATCTCCCCTATTACTTGAGGGCCTTGACTATTTAGATTATTTTGTTTATTTTCCAGGTTAACACAGTTGTTTTGTCTGATTGCATTTTATTAACTGTGAAGCTGTTCACACGAATATCACTTAAGCAACATTGCTCAATTTTCTATGTGTTTGAAATGTGTTAACAAAGGCACTGCTTATTTGTAGTCACCTTGAATTGACTTAACCTAGAAGTTGTGCCTTCATGTGAAAAAAAAAAACAAAAACAAAAAACAGCCTTTAAACAAGTTGCCTTAGTGTCAAAGGTTAAAAATAAAGGACATTTATTTCTGAGATTAAAAGTAACTTACTAAATATAAGTAGGTTATCCTCCTACCTCCTAAAATTCTATTTCAACATATAACTCAAACACCTAAAGATATTGAGGTAGAATATCTCACAGTATTTAATATCTGACAATGCTTTTGAAAAAGTTGATGTTTCTTTTTATATATTTTTCTAACTCAAAGGATATATTAAAGCCATAAGTGAAGATTGTCATGCTTTTATTCAGAAATCTGAAAGAAACCTTAATTAAAACAAGGTTTTAGGGAAGGCCATGATATGAAAGATATGGAACAATGTGGTTTTAGTTAGAGAGGACTCTAACCTGTAAATCAAAGATGAAAGATTTCACTCAAGTAGAATTATATAACTCCCTTTGTTATACAGTCAGACCATATTTTTCATGCATTTGGTTTTTTTAGGATTACCATTTTAATTTTAAAGACTTTTATTACATATACAAAAATGGCTCAATACTTGGTTTAACATCTTAGAAATTTGAGACACCCTTTGAAATAGGAAATCTGAAATGGAATGTAACTTAGTATTAGGTAAAAATTGCTTTCATTGCATACAGGCAAATTCAATCTAGATTCATAGTAGTAATCAATTTTTTATAAATTTTATTTTCATGATATTTTCAGAGAAATTCATACCAATCATATTTGCTAGCTTATGTTATTTTGCAGTGATTGCTTGAGGATATTTACTTAAAAAAATAGGAGAGCCAAAGGCTTAACAAAAGACTCTCCCCCATTTTAAAAAGGAAACTCATGTTTTAATTAGAAAAATAATCGTGTAGTTTTAAAATCAACTTCATAATTATAAATTTCTGTCATTACTTTTTAGTCCTCCCAGATATTTTTTAGATGTTGAATAGGAAAATAAAACAGTGTAATGCAAACATATTAATTTACTGAAGTTTCCTACAACAGTTTAGCCACATGTTTATGCCAAGCCATTAATCTGATATAGCCAAATCACTAGGACATCTCCATGGTTATTTAGATTTAAAACTTGACACATTAATGAGTTAATCACACATTCTCCCATGTGACACCATACCCAATAGGTTGCACTTAGAATCTTTCAGATACCTGGAGAAGCAAATGAACTATGGAGAGGATTATTCACAGCTGAATGTAGCTGTAAGAACAGAATGCCAGTGCGTTTTGATTATACCGTTACAAGATGGAGCATAGCCCTGAGGGACAGAATAGAGGCTTTCAGAAAATATCAACACTTCTTTTGAAATAGACCAGCACTTTTTGAAAGGGTAGTTTCACTTGATATAGTTTTTCTTCACTTACAGGTTTAAATTTTATTGCTCACAATTGTTCTGAATGAGAGGCTAGAAGAGTATTATCAATTTTGCATCTCTTTGTGATCCTTACTTTGAAGAAAATCACATAGGCTCTCTCACAGTCTCATGATATCTCATATAGGTGAATAAAAATGATTTTTCATAAATCTAGTAAATAATACTAGGAGTTTAATACACTGTCAAACATAGGTATGAAAAGAAGTCTTAAATATTAATTTTTCCCAATGTATAATTTGGGGCTGGATATTAAACTAAAAAACACAGTTCATTTTATTAAACAGTAACCAAAATGGACTCAAAACCAGAGGCTATGTTACCATTGCTTCGTAAATGGAAAGAACATTTTGAGATGAACTATCTTTAAATATTTTAACAAGTTCATAATATCAATAGTGGGGCTGGAAGTCAGCTCTGGAGAAAATAGAGATATTTGTGAAAAAATGACTACAAATCACATTTCCGTTATCAATCCTGGGGATGGAAATCTTGCCTTCAGTTTTTACTCCAGCTCTACACGACACTCTCACTAACCTCTCACTGACAACATGATGGCCTTGAAAGCAGGGCATCTCCTCCCACAAAGGCTTCAGAAATTACAGGACTGCTCTCTCTTAATAGTTCAGTCCTGCTTTATTTCCAAAGGTCATTTATAAAGCCTTGTGGATTGACTGGGTTTCTTTACAGACTCCATATGGAAGTAAAATAGAATGATCATTTGGAAAGTCTCCTGGGAAAAAATTCCTCTTCAACCAGCATTTTAAAACTTTTGAGACAGAGTTTTGCTCTTGGTGCCCAGGCTGCAGTGTAATGGTGCAATCTCGGCTCACTGCCACCTCCGCCTCCCGGATTCAAGCAATTCTCCTGCCTCAGCCTCCCGAGTAGCTGGGATTACAGGCATGCGCACCATACCTGGCTAATTTTTGTATTTTTAGTAGAGACGGGGTTTCTCCATGTTGGTCAGGTTGGTCTCAAACTCCCGACCTCAGGTGATCCACCCGCCTCAGGCTCCCAAAGTGCTGAAATTACAGGCGTGAGCCACTGTGCCTGGCCAAACTTATTGTCTTAACGCCAGCATTTATGTTTAGAATAATTAATTTGAATATTTCTTAGTATTTCTCTGTTGAATGTTTATTCTCAACTTATCTCAATGAAAGAAATATTAAAAGTCTTATAGCCCCAAAAGAAACAAGCCAAACTTTACCGTCTTAAAAGTGATTCACTCTGAACTTGAAATGACTCTGTCAGTGTCTGACATTGTCATTTCTAGTGGCATGTATCTTAACATTCTTTTCCTGCTTCAGGAATGAATTCGCTTGTCCTGCTGAGAAAATAAGGGGAAAACAAGATAGAAGTAGAAAACCACACACCTGTTCAACTATTTTCATAAAGATGGCGTTTTTCACTTTCAAAGAAATGAAAACCAGATGGCCTATGCTAAGAAGTGAAGGCATTTAGTTGTCTTCAAAACTGATCAACATGGTCGTGATCATCATCAAATTTCTTGTGTTCCCAAAGGCCACTATTATAGTACAGTCTCCAGCAGTATTTTGTACAATGTGCTGCCTTTGGAATGAAATATTATAATGTATCTTGTCACCTTCATCAACACCACCATTAAATATGTAAGTTCCTATGTGTGGCTTCTTTTTCTGGGCATATTTGCATCAAAAATCATAGCCCTTGCCTCCTTGCTTGCTTTTACTCCATTAAATGCATTATGAAGCAGAGCATGATTGTCAAGTGGCCAGAGGATGATATTTGTAAGTGAACAAGGTATACTCACACATGCTATACTCATACTACATAACTTAATTTCTCCAAATCAACTGCAGTCCATTTTATCTATGATATTCCTAGCTTTGTATAATGCTTTTGTAAAATACATTAAATACAATTGGGTCAGTTATTACTATGCTGGAAATAACTAGGTCAGACAATTAAACCTAAGACTTCTGATCTGGGGCTGTTTGGACTTGATCCAATGATAAGGTAATGAGGTTGTTGCAATTTCTCAAACCATCTTAATTCTCAAACTGAAACATTTAGCAAATACATGGTGAATCTGGTGTAAACTTATAATATTTCTAACAAATAATGTTCTTTCAACTCTTCTCTACTTTTTCTGCCTAATAGTCTATACCAAATTGCCCATATCTAAGCAATCAAAAGTTTCTGAAATCTCTACATTATGTTTCCTTAGTAGAAATGACCTTGACAACTTATTTTCTGAGATACCACTAGGCCTACTGTCTTTCATGCCATTTTACATAAACACTTTGATAGACACTCTGTCTGTCTTTTGTTTTTCATCTTTTTTCAAGAGCCACTTGACTTTTTCGAATATTCTTAAAAGATAGATTTAGTTATTGTATTTTGGTCTACAATTTTGGACTTGGCAGTTTGTTTTACTAAGCAGAATTATTCTTTTTGTTTCAAACATAGTTTGCCATCATTCTTGCTACTCCCTAATCATGTTGTGCTAGTTACTGTGTAGAGAAAATTGTACATATATTACCTTGTCCTTTGGAAGATGTCTTTGAGTCAAACCCACAAGCATGAACTCTCACCTGAAGGAAAACTGGCAAAGGAGAAACTGTAAATCAATATGTTTTGAAAGGAAGAGATTTCCAGACTTTAAAAAAAAAAAATTGGAATCCTTTTATTTTTTTGTTTAGGCCTTAGGCACAATAGAAGCAAATGTTGCAATGTCAAATATAATAGGGAGAGTCCAATGTTTCCTGGGACATTGTGGCCATGTCTTGAATCCCCTTCTTGGAGCTGGCATTTTATGACAATTCATAGAGATCTTGCAGCAATATTGGGCTATTGGTTTTATTAACTTAAAATTCAACAGAAATGGAGTCATTTTAAAAAAACAAAGAATTAAGAATTGCAAAATCTGAAGTGGAATGGCACTCCCTTGGGTATGTAAGGGTTGTTTTTGGATAAAACTCCCCATTTGTTCTTCCTACACTTTAATAGTCTCAAATTCTTTCTGGGGAAGCAACGTCAGTGTCTACCTCCACAATATCTATGATATAGGAAATTGCCCTTTCAGTGGTTTCTAGGTATAACAAACAAGCCGTTAAAAATGAGTGACCATTTTGTAGGTTACAGCCTTAGCAGTCTGTGTCATTTGAAAGCAAATGTCCTGATATTTTTAAATAAGGTAGGCAGGGCAGGCAGGAAACCAATATTTATTACTTTTGTGATTAAACACTCTAGACCAGGCTTGTTGATGTGTATGCCAATAATCTAGAATTTTTGGCTTAGTGTAAAATAAAAATGTCTTTTCTATTGTGGTCTGATATCTGTTTCTGTAATAAGATCAGTTTGTTGTCCTCTGTGCACCAGTGGTTTTGCCCTTAATTTTTTTTGGCTAGCATCACCAAGATCTGTCATCCAGAGCTGCTGAGAAAAATACATGTTGCCAAACTTTTCTTAAAATTGTGCTGCCAGTGGTATTTTCCCAGATGTGAAAAATAATAATCTAATAAAGGATTAATACCTAATAACAATACCATTGTTGAACATGCTCATGGAATGTCCACCTTCTTCTGATTCCTTTTTTGTATTTGAAAATGCAATGGTGTGTTCCAAATTATTGTTGATGTTGTTAATGTCATGACTCTCCTTTGAAGAGAATAAAAGATTCCCCTTTGTTTTGTGTTTTCTACTGAATTAGATTTTCCTCTAGTCCTATGTGAATAAAAGCTATTTGAAATAAAAGTGTTCTTATTTTTCTATGTCCTTGGTGCCTACCATTAGACTCTGGATAGCAAATATTTGACGAATATTTGTTGGATAAACAAAATATTATGAATCATGAATTACCATAAAATGTACAATTCCATTTTCAAAAAAAAAAAAAGATTTGCTTGTGACTAAATCTCCCTTACAGTAATGTGAAAATTCACAAAAGAAGAAGTAAATTAAAACAGAGTTGCTATTTGATTGTAGTTTGATGGTTAGAATAAAGAACAATAATAACTACCACTGATAAAGTACCTGCCATGTGCCTGTCACTCTACTGAACACTGTACCTGAATGATATTTAACCATCATATGAACCTGCATCATCGGTGTTATTAGTCTAATTTAGAGATGAGAACATCAAGCATTGAAAAGGTTAACGCATTGTTACAGTGAGAGCAGGATTTGACCCTTATCTACATGTATCTATCTCTAAAGTCTATCCTCTCCAGATGTATGTATGACACATCAAAGATGACATACTAAAGATATTCTTTGACTAAAAAACTATGATTAACCTTCAGAACAGACTGTATGCTCAGTCTTTGCTAAGTTTTTTTAAGTCATTTAAATGGATCTGGTAATTGTGGCTAGATTTGTACAGTAAGTACAAGTTAAAAAGTTGTTGTTTCTATTCCTATATCAACAACTTTCTCTAATCTGGCCAAGAACCCTAAGATATCTTTAGAGCACATACTCCAAAAACTGTTTAAATATTCCAAGACCAATACTTATTTTTGTATTTTATAACCCCCTGCAATGTTTAACATTTTAAAATGTAACTGTTTCCAATGGACAATGGTTTGGGTTCCTTCTGGGAAAAGATAGTAATATTTTGTCTAACAAAAGGCAAACTTGAGATGGAGTAGGTGGGTGGACTGGGTTTCAATGGTAAACACCTTTGGTTTAATCAGATTTGTCAAATGGCAAATGTTACTTTGTGGTTCTTTGTTTCATTTAAGTTTCCATGGTAAAAAGCGAACAATTGAAGAAGTGGAGCCTATGTTTAAAAAGTAAGAATGAATGTCATATTGTTATTTTAAAAGAGTAGTTTGTAGTTGAAAAAGGAAGCCTAAAGAATATCTTTCACTACTTAACACTTCTGTGGTGCTTTAGGGTTATTGAACCCAAAATATTTCCAAATATAGTAATTACCCCTCAACTTTGTAATACCAATAGGCTATGCAAATTCCTAGGTCCTCCAGGTTGACCATAAATAGATAATTCCCTTCATGTCCTAATAATTACTTTGGAAAAGACTGACAGCTGTTCTTTCAAATGTCCTAAGAAAAGGAAAGTAAGATTCAGGAAAAGAGATGAAAAGATTAATGAATTCCTTCTGTAATCTTTAAAAAAAAAACTGGAGAAATAAGAGGATTTTTAAAAAGATTACATGCACCTTAGACCAAATCAAATTTAAAGGTCTTAGTGTATCTAGAAAAGGTATATTAACTCCATAATGAAAGCTTATACATTTAAAATATAATGCCATATATATTTTGTTCTAAAAAATATTTTTTCCAAAAGAAATAAGGTTTAAAAACTTAAGATGTGATAAAGTGAATCAATTTAATGGTATAATAAAAAGTACATCTTTTAATAAGTTAATTATATATTGATGAAGATTTATTCATAACCAAATGTGAAGACTTTACATCCATGTAAAATTAGGTTGTTTCTTTTAAGAATGTGTATTTTTAGTGCACAATTTTTATTTTTTCTCCTTTGTTAAACAGGTTTTGTTTTGGTTGTTTTATTTATTCTAAAAATAAAAATATTAATAGTTATTTACCACTTAACCTGTGCTCTTGTTTAAATCTCACAACGAACCCATGAGAGGGGTAATTTAATGGATGAGTAAATTACAATTTAAATGCCAGAACAAAGCTCATCTTCTTTACTGCTATCCAACTAGTGCATACAATGTAATCAACATTCACTGACAGCCTGCAATATGTCCTAAGTATTCAGTACTTGTTCTCAGAATAGCATGGAAAATAGCAAGAAAATTGGCAATATAACTATATAAAGGAAATGAAAATTTCATTAAATCTCCATCTGATATAACTACAAAAGAAATATTACCACAAAATAGGTTTGGCTTTAGAATCATGTGATACTAAGACTGTCTAAAAAATATGACCTCTCTTTTTTCTTCATAAAATTATAATAGGGAGGCAGAGATACAATAGATTTAAGAAACGTGTGGTCTAAATTACACATAATTATATTCATGGAAAGATTTGGGCACAGCCCTATCAAGAAAGTCGATATGATTAGAATATTTGTTCAAGTCCCTTTCATCCCTGAGGTCTATCAGATCAACATTCAATTAAGAAGATGTAATGTTAAGATGTATAAAGACAGGAGATTAATTTTTTTAAAATGTTTTTGTATTATACTTTTAAGTTCTAGGGTACATGTGCACAATGTGCAGGTTTGTTACATGTATATACATGTGCCCTGTTGGTGTGTTGCCCCCTTTAACTTGTCATTTACATTAGGTATATCTCCCAATGCTATCCCTCCCCACCTCCCCGCACCCCACGACAGGCCCTGGTGTGTGATGTTCCCCATGACAGGAGATTAATTTTGTAGAAATCCTTCAAAAAAAAAAAAAACTTAGAAATTGCTTTCTAAATTCCAGTCATTTGCTTTTCTCCCATTATTTTGTTTTAAAAAATTAGTTGCTTATAATTTCTGGAAAGACATGTCCCCAACAGTCAAATTCTTTAATAACCAATTTGGCTTTACTTCATTGCTCCTTAATAAAGCATAATTTCCAAACTCTTCTACTTTTCAAAGCACTGATCTTGATAAGCAGTATTTTTAATTCTTTCATCAGACCCCAAATCCTGATAGGCTGTAACACCCTCAATCAGGCAGATTGTACTTAGAGGTGGTCTCTGGGCCATTAATGCTGTGCTACCATTTTGAAGTTTTAATTTGCCTATTTTAAAATCCAGCCTGTTTTAACCAGATACATTCGAACTTCTTTTTCATGGTTACATACAGTGCCCTTTCTCCCACTAGACTATTAAATTTAGCTCAGAAGTCCCAAACAGCCAAAAACACTGCTTTGCAATTAGTACATATTTATAAAGGATGGCTAGATGCTATAAAGTAGTCATTTCTTGTCACTAATTCTTTTAAGTTCAATGGAAAGTGGATGGAAAAGTATATGGCGCCCCATATAATAATCTGTGTTAAAAAATCAGTGTCATTGGTGTTGAGATCAAACCGAGTCAGATGTTTACAGCTTTAAGAAACAATTTTGGCCAGGCACGGTGGCTCACGCCTGTTATCCCAGCACTTTGGGAGGCCAAGGTGGGTGGATCACCAGGTCAGGAGTGCGAGAACAGCCTGACCAACATGGAGAAACTCCGTCTCTACTAAAAATACATGGTGTTGCATGCCTGTAATCTCAGCTACTTGAGAGGCTGAGGCAGGAGAATTGCTTGAAACCGGGAGGTGGAGGTTGCAGTGAGCTGAGATCACTCCATTGCACTCTAGCCTGGGCAACAAAAGTGGAACTCCATCTCAAAAAAAAGAAAAGAAACAATTTTAAAAGCAGATAAGTGTACAAATCTTGTTTATACTCTAACAATATTCAAGTTTAGTAGATATATTCCCAGAGTATTTCCAGAGAAGAGAATGAAGGCCTGGGAATCCAGACTTTTAGTTTCCAGCCCTATTTCTACAACAGCCTCGCTTGTGACATTTGGCAAGTTCATTATCTTCTCATAGCCTTAATTTCTTTGTTATTTCCTATTTAATGATTTGAAAGTTATACACCCAACTTTTGTTATTAAAAAATATACATTATATGTCTATTATTTTACTCACACTAGTCAAATGCAGCATTGACTTAAAAGTCAGCTTTCTTAACTACACATGTCTACTCTCCACTTGCAGAAAATAAGGACCACAAATTGTATTGAGTCCTACATATTCTATTTTATCCTACATCTCATTATTGCCTTGTATTTAGTTTCACTTTATTTTTAAACCTTGATTTTATTTAGAGCAATTATTGATACATATGTGTGACCATTTACATAAAACCAGTTATAATAATACAAAGGTTGTCAATAAGTATTGCCAATATCTTTGCTCAATAATTTTGGTTACACTTCATTTCTTTCTTCTTTCAGGATGGGAGTGATTAACTTTCTTCTAGCTTGCCTGTCTGAGATGAATTTATTTTTTATTTTTTGGCCTCACTCTTGAATGATCATGACTGGGTATAGGATTCTAGATTGCCAATTATCTTTTTCTCAGCACTGTGATAACATCATTTTATTGTACACTTGCCTCTACTTTCACTGCCAAGATGCCTGTAATTGCTTAATAATTGTTTCTTTGAAAATAATCTTTTTTCTCTTGACATTTTAAGATCCTGTCTGTGAGCAAGTGTGACTCCGTGTGTGTGCGTATGTGTGCATGTGTGTGTGTGTGCGTGTGTGTGTGTAAGCTGCAAGGGACTGACTGTGTTTCCTAAATGTAAAAATTTCATTATTTCCTGTATTCTGGAAAATTCTAAGTTATCTATGTTTGATAATAGCTCCCCTAGTCTTCTATTCCATTTTTTCCTAATTCTTGTTAGATAGAACTCTTGTTAGATACATACTGATAAGCCTTACTCTATACTTTATGTCATTAAACTTGTCTTTTACATTTTCCACTGCATTGTCTCTTTATGGTGTCTTTGAATAATTTCCTCTAAAACTGCAGGTCTAATTTTATGCATTTTTATACTATAAATTTTAATTTTCAAAAACACTATTCATTTTTAAAGATGTACTTAAATTTTAAATATTCCACTATTCTAGTGTCTTATTTCTTTATTGCTTAGATTTCTTACTCTATATTTTAATAATTTTCTACACACTTAGTTTACAGTCTCTATCAGAGTTCTCTGTGATCTCATACTCAAGCACTTGCTTATATTAATTTGGTTACTCCTCTAAAACTATTTTATCATGAGCTAAGTTTTAGTAGGGCTTTTATCTGTGAGAATAACATGTTATCTGGATTGAAGACATATCCCTCTCAGGTAGTTTTTTATTTCCTTCTGACAGGCATTTCAGTAGTTTTACTACCTAGGATCACTTTAATCCTTGTTATTACTATTTTGCTTATGGATTATTTGGCCATATGACTAATATAAATTTAAATTTAAAAATCTATGTCCAGGCTTAACAATCTCAGAAGAAACTTTTTATACCCATCCAGTCTCCACAAAGAAACAACCAACTTCCTCGTCATTCTGTCGTCAGTGGGAAGACATTTTTTCATTCTACTCTCCCACCTGGAAGCAGCCTTTCAAGGTTCCTGGTCAATTGTGAATGCCTGTGATAGGATGAGCTTCTCAGTTTCAATTATCTATCTCAAGAAGTCCAAGAGTTCATCTTCTGTCTTTATGTAGGTATTAAAACATAAATCCTTGGGTTACTTACACTGGCAACTTATTCTCCACAACCCCATCCCAAGCCAATGACAGCATCAACTCTCCCACATGCCACTTTCTTTTTCAGTGTCTTCTTCCTTCCTGGTATTTCTAGCACTGAATTTAGCTATGCATTTAAAAGAATATTCCACTCAGCATCTCTTGAACATTATGGCAGGGGTGTTGCAGTTTATCCGGTCTTTCACATTGATGAGAATTGCAAGTGACCTCAGTCTCCAGCCATGAAAGGACATCTCTAGGGTTCTCTTTAGCTCTGTTATTCTGCAAATTCTTCATATGTATAAAATTGACACTTTAGCTTCTGAAACTGCTAGTCATTCCATTACTTGAAAGAGCTCTTCACTGTGGATAACGGGCAGCCAGTGCCTTAACAGTTTTTGACAAACTGAAAATGATTAAAAAGTTTGCAGGCTGCTTCCGTAGAGAAATTACAAATTAGAAACACATAGATCATCTGCAGAGATTTAATGTTTAATGCAACCACTGAAAACCGTCTCTGACAATGGGTGCTGGCAGTCCTTTCTTTGGTGTTATGTGTTGAATCTTACCGCTGGCATCAAATAAAAAGAGGAGGGAACAGTAGTGAGTGCCACTTGTCTGACCCTTAGAAATGAGGTTCATTTTCTTCACTGTCAAAACATGACAGGAAAACAGATATTCGTTACATGTTGAAGAGTGAAAGATTTGAGCTAATGCTTGGCAGGAACATACATAGCTGAGGTTTCGTTTCTTTGTACATACTGTGGCCATGTTAAAGTTCAGGCTGCACATTCCTTTCTGGTGAAAAAGAGATTTAATGAACATACTACATGTTCTTTTAGCTGCTAAATGACATGCATCTTCTCCTTGTGACTACTTTTTTTGAGTATCTTGGAAATATTGTGTGTGGCTATCTTTCTGACTAAAAAGTACTCATTGAGAAGGACGAGGAGCCATTACTGTGGGACAAAAACATTTTCCCTCAAAAAAGAATGTACAAGCACACAAAAAAGATGTGGGATTTTTATGAATCATATCCTGTAATTTTTCACTTTTTTTCCAGCTACCTCCTTCTCAGAACAGAATCCAAGAAAACCAAAGAAAACTATTTGTGCTGTGTGCAAAAATTTTGCCAAATTGAATTACATAATTCATCTAGCAGATTTGATGAGTTCCTGGATGCAATTTGCAAATTTGCATTTTGGGCAGAAGAAAATAATGCATTTGTTATATATGAAAAAACACAGTGTTTGTTACAAAACCATATTTTGTAATTGCTCAGGAATGTCTCTGTATATATGTATAGTGTGTGTACTTAGGCATGAAACTTGGCTATTTATCATGTATACTTCAGAATATTTTACAGTGCACATAGTGAACTATGGAATCATATTAATGAATTTCTAGAAACTAAGCATTTTTATATAAATTATGATATTGAAATATTAAATATGTTAATTAAATATTTGGCCAACTATTTTTTTTTGAAATGGAGTCTAGGTCTGTCGCCAGGCTGGAGTACAGTGGTGCAATCTCAGCTCACTGCAACCTCTGCCTCCCGGGTTCCAGTAATTTTCTGCCTCAACCTCCCAAGTAGCTGGGATTACAGGCACGTGCTACCATACCTGGCTAATTTTTTTCTACTTTTAGTAGAGATGGGATTTCACCATCTTGGCCAGGCTGCTCTTGAATTCCTGACCTCTTGAACTCCACCTCGGCCTCCCAAAGTGCTGGGATTACAGGCATGAGCCACCACATCCAGCCTTGGCCAACTTTCAGAACTCCTAGGTAAAAGAAGTATTCTAACATTGATGTAGCATACCTGGATTCATGGTATATTACCCACCATTTATTAAACATTCTAAATTACAGGGGAAAGTACTATCAGCTAGATGGTAGAAGAGGGTGCTCCAGGATCTTGCTCCCTTAGAGAAATATCTAGTTAACAACCGAATGCTGATAAAAATAACTTTATGGATCCTCTGGAAACTAGGCAAAGATCTACATTAACCAAGTAAATACCCACTAAAGAAAAAGCCACATTCAAATGGTAGGAAATTTCAAGTTTTATTCATCTATCTTTGCCTCATTCTTTGCACTGAGATCAGGAGGAAGTGGCCTATCTTAATCTACTTGGCTGCTGTAACAAAAGTTCATAGACTGGGTGACATAAACAACAGACATTTATTTATCACAGTGCTGGAGGCTGGGAAATCAGAGAATAAGTTTCCAGCATGGGCAGGTTAGGGTGAGGGTCATCTCCCTGGATTGCAAATACCTGCCTTCTTGCTGTATCCTCACATGGTGGAGACAGGAAGTTATAGCATTTCTTTCTCTTCCCATAGGGGCACTAATCACATCCTGGGGGCTCCACTCTGATGACCAGATCTAAACCGAATTATCTACCAAATGCCCTACCTCCTAATACTATGACATTGAGGGTTAAGGCTTCAATGTCTGAACTGAAGAGGGACAAACATTCAGTCTACAGTATGGCACAATTTCTGGTTCTCTACCTCAGGCCAGAAATAGCAGAGTAAATTGTTGGCAAAGTAGTTCTGTCCTGTCTGTGGGTTGCTCAGGGACTGTGTGTCTGTCTCACAGCACAGACAGGAAATGGTAGTATAGTTTAGATCTGAGGGTAGAAGCCATGGATGATAGTGATGGACAATGACATGTGAAAACTGCAGGAAGACTATACACTTGCACCCACCTGGGGCAAATGATTGATTATGGGCAAAGGAAAATAATAGAGCATCTAAGGCCCCAAGAAGAAGCTGGAGTGAGGCTCCTTGGGAAATTAAGACAGTTAAAAGCAGCCAGGGGAATTCAGGGAGGAAAAAAAAGCACACATATAGGACCAAACAAATGGGTGCTGCCAAAGACCTGACAAGACTACCTTGGGCTAACCTCAAGATTCAAGGTCCTGTTAATCAGTAAAAGACTTCCATGCCAATTTTAAAGACTGGGGAAAGTGACTATTTGATGAAATGTCCAATAGTCAACAAAAAAATCACAAGTCATACAAAGGAACAGGGAAATACAGCCAGTGTAAAGGAACAAAATCAATCTCCAGAAACAGTCTCTGAAGAAACATGCATCAGGGTTCCTAGACAAAGACTTTAAGACATCTGTCTTAAATATGCTTAAAAGGCTAAAAGAAATAGAGACAAACAAATAAATGAAACAGGGACAAGGACTGAAGAAAATCAGTAAAACAAATTTGGTGGATTTTTTGGCTATTTAAGTGTTTTGTTTGATATTTTACACGCAATTTAAGATTTAGACAATGTTGTAATCATACAGTATGATTTTCATTTAAAGGCCATTTAGTTTAGGGTCTCTCTTTTAAAACAGTCATTTCTGTTATTTGGGTGACCCAGCTAAAAGTTTTGCTACATTAAAGACTTCGTATAAAGTCATATGATCTAAAGCATTTTCAGCAATAAATCCACATGCTAGATAAGAAAAGAAAGGGATCAAAGAGGAAATAAGTAATGCAATGCTGCTAGGTAGAAATAAAATAATCATTTTCTTTTTTAAAAATTTTACATCATTATCAGATTATTTTATTTATTTTTAAATTTTCATTTTAAAATCAGGGGTACCTATGCAGGTTTATTACATGGGTATATTGTGTAATTCTGAGGTTTGGAGTATGAATGATTCCATCACCCATGTATTAAGCATAGTGCCCAATAATTAGTTTTCCAACCTTCTCTCCTTTCCCTCTCTCTCTTACCACAGTCCGCAGTTTCTATTGTTGCTATCCTTATGTCCATAAATACCCAATGCTTAGCTCCTACTTAAAAGTGAAAACATGGCTGGGCACGGTGGCTCATGCCTGTAATCCCAGTACTTTGGGGGGCCAAGGAGGACGGATCACCTGAGGTCAGGAGTTCGAGACCAGCCTGGCCAACATCATGGTGAAACCCCACCTCTATGAAAAATACAAAAATTAGCTGGGCGTGGTGGCAGGCGCCTGTAATCCCAGCTACTCGGGAGGCTGAGGTAGGAGAATCACTTGAACCGTGGAGACGGAGGTTGCAGTGAGCTGAGATTGCTCCATTGCACTCCAGCCTGGGGGATGAGAGTGGGACTTCATCTCAAAAAAGAAAAAAAAAGAAAAAAAAAAGTGAAAACATATGGTATTTGATTTTCTGTTCCCAACGAAACTGACTTAAGATAATGAGCTCCAGCTGCATCCATATTGATGCAAACGATGTATTTTTATTTTTCGTATGTCTGCATAGTATTCCCTGGTATATCTGTACCACATTTTCTTCATCCAACCCACCATTGATGGGCACCCAGATTGATTCCATGTCTTTTCTATTGTATAATAAATAGTGCTGCGATGAGTACGTGAGTCCATTCTATAAGTAGAATGACTTGTTTTCTTTTAGATATATACCTAATAATAGGATGGCTGGGTTGAATGGTAACTTTGTTCATTATCTAGAACCTAAAGTTCTTTTATTAATAGAAATCTCTGAGCTGCTTTCCACAATGGCTGAAATAATTTACATTCCCACCTACAGTACATAAGTATTCTCATCTCTGCAGCCTCACTAAGCAGCTCTTGTTTTTTGACTTTTTAATAATAGCCATTGTGACTGGTGGCAGATGGTATCTCATCGTAGTTATGGTTTGCATTTATCTGATGATTAGTGATGTGGAACATTTTTTTTCATGTTTGTTCACCACATGTATGTCTTCTTTTGAGAAGTGTTTGTTCATATCTTTTGCTTATTTTTAAAAATGGGGTTGTTTTTTGCTTGTTCAACTGCTTTAGTTTCTGAAGATTCTAGATGTTAGACCTTTGTTGGATTTATAGATTGTGAATATCTTCTCCCATTCTGTATATTGTCAGTTTACTCTGTTGATAGTTTCTTGTGCTGTGCAAAAGCTCTTCAGTTTAATTAGGTCCCACTCGTCAATTTTTGTTTTTGTTGCAATTGCTTTTTATGGATAAATTTTTTCCCAAGTCTATGTTTAGAATGATGTTTCTGAGGCTTTCTTCTAGGATTCTTATAGTTTGAGGTCTTACATTTAAATCTTGAATCCATCTTGAATTAGTTATTGTGTGTGGTGACAAATGCAGAGGTCTAGTTTCATTCTTCTGCATATGGTTAGTCAGCTATCCCAGCACCATTTATTGAATAGGAAGTTCTTTCCCCATTGCTTATTTTTGTTGACTTTGTGGAAGATCCGATGGCTCTAGGAGTAAAGCTTTATTTCTGGGTTCTCTGTTATGTTTCACTGGTCTATGTGTCTGTTTTGTACCAGTACCATGCTGTTTTGGTTACTGTAGACTTATGGTATAGTTTGAAGTCAGGTAATGTGATGCGTCTGACTTGGTTCCTTTCGCTTAGGATTGCTTTGACAATTCTAGTTCTTTTATAGTTCCATTTGAATTTTAGAATATTTTTTCTAGTTCTATGAAAAATGTTCTTGGTATTTTGATAGGAATACTGCACTGAATTTGTAGAGTGCATTGCGCAGTATGGCCATTTTAATTATATTGATTCTTCTAACCTATGGGCATGCAATGATTTTCTATTTGGTAGTGTCATCTGTGATTTCTTTTGGCAGTGTTTTGTGGTTCTCCTCACAGAGATCTTTCATCTTCTTGGTTAGATGTATTCCTGGGTATTTTATTTTGTTTTTTTGTGGCTGTTGTAAATGAGATTGCATTCTTGATTTGGTTCCCATCATGAATGCTACTAATATTGATACATTTAATTTGTATCCTGAAACACTACTGAAGTTGTTGATCAGTTCTAGAAGCTTTTTGACAGAGTCCTTAGTGTTTTCTAGGTATAAAAACATACCATCAGTGAAGAGAGATAGTTCGACTTATTCTCTTCTTATTTGGATCTTTTTAATTTCTTTAATTTTTCATTATTTGGATAAATTTAACTTCTTTCTCTTGATCCTTTTCTTTTATTTTTCTTTCATTCAACTTGCCAATTTGTACATTTTAAGTGGGGGTGTTTAAATCCTTTAGATTCAAGGTTAACATTGATAGGCGAGGTTTTGATTCTATACTGAAGTTGTTAGGTGGTTGCTTTGTAGTTTCCATTGTGTGGTTGCTTTACGGGGTCTTTAGTCTATGTACGTCAGTGTATTTTTGTAGTAGCAGATAAATATAGCAGATATTGTTCTTTCGTTTCATTAACACTCTTAAGGGTCTCTTATAAGGCTGGTTTATTGGTAGCCAATTCCCTTAATGCTTGCTAATTTGGAAAATATTTTATTTCTCCTTCACTTCTGAAGCTTAGTTTGGCAGAATATTAAGTTCTTGGTTGAAATTTTTTAAATAATGCTGAAAATAGGCCCCAGTCTCTCCTGGCTTGTAAGGTTTTTTTCCCTGGGAAGTCTGCTGTTAACTTGATGAGGTCCCCTTTATTTGTGATTAGAGCTTTTTCTCTAGCTGCCTTTGATTTTTTTCTTCAGTGTTGACCTTGGACAGCCTGGTGATATGCTTGCTGATGTTCGTTTTGTGTAGGTTCTTGTAGATATTCTCTGGATTTCTTGTATCTGGAAATATACCTCTCTAGCAAGATTAGAAAAAGAATTTAAATTATTCCCTCAAATATGGTTTCTAAGCTGTTAACTTTTTCTGCTTTTCTCTCAGGAGTGCCAATAATTTATAAGTTTGGTCACTTTACACAGTCTCATATTTCTCAAAGACAGTTAATTTTTTAAATTCTTTTTTCTTTATTTTTGTCTGACTGCATTATTTTGAAAGACAGTCTTCAAGCTCTGAAATTCTCTTTTTGCATTGCCCAGTCTATTGATAAAGCTTTCAATTATATTTTAAAATTTCTTAAGTGAGTTTTTCAATTCCAGAAGCTCTGATTCTTTTTAAGATGCTTATCTCTTCCTTCATTTCCTGGATTGCTTTAGATGCTTCTTTATGTTGATTTTCAATCTCGTCTTGAATTTCATTGAGCCTCCTTGCAATCTGTACTTTTTCTGTTATGTCTCAGTTTCCATTTTGGTTAGGGACCATTGCTGGAGAGATAGTGTGATCCTTTGGTTATGTCACTACATTCAGATTTTTTAATGGTGCCAGAAATCCTGCGCTGGTTTTTTCTCATCTGGAGATGCTGGCACTTCTGATGTTTGCATTATTTTCATGTGGGTAGGAGTTTTTCTTCTTTCTTTTCCTATAATAATATTTTTTGCTTTCTCCTTCTCCCCCACCCTAAGAGGTGAATGATTGATTTTGTACACACCCAGTTTAAAAGTGGCATCCTGCTGTCAGTCCATAGTCTGGGAAAATGTCTGCAGTTTTTCCCATTGTATTTCTCTCATAGCATCTCCAAGTCTCCTCCCAAGTTAGCTCTAGGGAGAAACATAGTGGTCTCCCTTGGCCTAGATTTCTCAGGTATTTAGGGGAAAGATGAGTCACAAAGGGAGGTTCTCTGCTACTCTCATGTCCCAGGGCTTCTCTCACCTTTATCAGCTAGATGCCATCACAGGGGGTTTTGCTAGTGTGCTATTCACCAGGATCTGGGTGTCTCTCACACTTTCAGCTCAGTCATGTTTTCCTTCTTGAATTGAAGCTCACAGAGTTGATCTTTATGTGCTATCTTGCTATTTTTAAGTGGCAGTGGTAGGCCAAAAGCCTCTAATCCATCACTGTGGCAGGGAAAAGAAAAAAAATTTGAACAAAATGAGGATGCCAACAAAATATAGAATTTATTTTAATGGATCAAACAAAAGTTCTGGAGCTGAAAAATACCACATCAAAATGAAAAGTTTACTAGATAATTTCAACAAAAAAAACTTGAATGGGCAAAGAAAATGACCAACAAACTTGAAGGTAGGACATTTCAAATTATTCAGTCTAAAGTGCAAAAAGAAAAAAGAACGAAAAGTGAACAGAGCTGAAAGGACTTATGGGATATCACCAAGTGGATCAATATGTACATTAAGGGAGTCATAGAAGTGAAAGAGGTAGAGAAAGGGCAGAATAAATTAATTCAAGAAATATTAGCTGAAAATCTTCCAAATTTGAGGAAAGGCCTGGATATACAAACTCACGAAGCTCCATACACTCCAAGCAGAATGAAGGCAAAGAGACTGATGCTGAGACACATTATAATCAAGCTGCAGAAAAAGACAAAGAGGAAATCTTGAAAGCATTGAGAGAAAAGCAGTACCCCCTCATGTACAAGAGATTCTCAATAAGACTCAGCAGACTTTTGGCAGAAACGTTGCAGGCCAGAAGAGAGTGGAATGATACATTTTAAATGCTGAAGAAAAAAAACCCACAACTTTTTAAAGAGAATTCTATGTCTGGCAAAACTGTCCTTCAAAAATGTGGAAAATATTTAGACATTCACATATAAACAAGCTAAGGGAGTTTATTATCATTAAGCCTGTTCTATGAGTAATGTTAAAGAGAGTCATTCAAAAATAAACAAAATGGAACTAGACCGTAAATCAAAGCCATAGAGAAATATAAAGTTCTCCAGTACAGGTAAACATATGGACCAATATACAAAACAGTGTTATTGTAATTTTGGTTTGAAACCACTTTTATTTTCAACAGGATTTAAAAGACAAATGAATAGAAAATAAATTTAATTCTATGCTAATGAGAATAAAATATGAAAATGTAACTTGTGGTATCATTTACATAAATAAAGAGCTTCTTAAGTTGTAAAAGAGCAGAGCTTTGTATGCACTTGAAGTTAAATTGGTATCAGTATAACACTGATTATCATAATCTTAAGAATATTAGGTGTAATCCCTATAGTAACCACAAGGAAACTATCTATAGAATATACTGAAAAGTAAATGAGAAAAGATCAGATATTTTCACTAAAAGAAAAAAAAAAGAGAGAGAGAACTAAACACAAAAAGAGTATTGGAAGAATCGATAAAATGGCAAAAGTAAAGGCTTTTCTATCAGTAATCACTTTGTAAATAAACTTCTCAATAAAAAGACACAGATTGTCAGAATCCATGTTTTTACAAAAAGGATTAAACTATATGCTGTTTACAAGAAACATGCTTTAGCTCTAAGGACACACTTAGGTAGAAAGTGAAAGGATAAAAAAGGTATTTCATAGAAATGGTAATAAAAAGGGAACAGGGTGGCTACATCAGAAAAAAAATAAGTCAAAAACTGTCACAAGAAACAAAGAAGGACATTATATAATGATAAAAGGGTCAGTTCAATAGAAAGATATAACAATTGCCAATATACAGACACTCAACACCAGAGCCCCTAAAATATATAAAGCAAACATTAAGAGTACTAAAGGGAGAAATAGGCAGCAATATGATAATAATTAAAGACTTTAATATGACTTTCAATAATGGGTAGAACAATCAGATGGAAAATCAACATAGAAATTGTAGATTTGAATAACACTATAGATTAACTGAAGATAAAAGAAAAATACTGAACATTGCATACAATGCCAGCAGAGTATATATTTGTTTCAAGCACACCTAGAACATTCTCCAGGATAGATCACATGTTAGGTCACAAAACAAGCCTCGTACCAAGTACCTTTTCTGGCCACAACAGAATAAAACTAGAAATCAATAGCAGAAGAAAAACTAGAAAATTTACAAATATATGGAAACTTATACAACCAATCGCTTAAAAAAGAAATCACAAGGAAAATTGGAAAAAGTCTTTGAGAGAAAAATAAAATAAAAACACAACATAAGAGGGAAGTTGATAGCTGTAAACACATTCAAAAGAAAGAATGGTCTTAAATCAGTAACTTAAGTTTACACATTTAGTTAAGAAATTAGAAAATTAAGAACAAACTAAACCCAAGCTAATAGAAGGAAGGAAATTGCAAAGATTAGAACAGTGATGTATTAAATAGAGAATAGAAAAGCAGAGAATGTCAATGAAACCAAGCGTTGGGTATTCAAATACATCGACAGAATTCACAAAACTTTACCTAGATTGACTAAGAAAAAAAGAGGAAAAGACCCAAATAACTAAAATCAGAAATGAAAGAAGGGACATTACTACTGATTTTATTGAAGCAGAAAGGATTATGGAGGCAGAGAAGCCCTAAGATCTGTAGTTGGCAAGCTGGAGACTGAGGAGAGTCGATGGTACAGTGCCAGTCTGTGTCCGAAAGCCTGAGAACCTGGAGAGTTGAAGATGTAGTTCCAGTTCAAGGGCCAGTGGGCTTGAGACCCAGGAAAAACTGATGCTCCAGTTTGAATCTGAAGGCAGGAAACAGACAAAGAAACAAACAAACAAAAAACCTGATGTCCCAGCCCAAATGTAGACAGGAATCCCCTGACTTTAGGACAGTCAGCTGTTTTGTTCTATTCAGGCTTTCAACTGGTTGGATGACAGTCATCCACATTGGGGAAAACAATCTATTTTACTCCGTCTATAGTTTGAAATGTTACTCCTAACCCAAAAACACCCTCACAGACATATCCAGAATAATGTTTCTCCAAATGTCTAGGAGCCCTCTGGTCCAGTCAAATTGACACATAAAGTTAACCCTCACAGGTACACCCCTTGTCAATTTAGAGTCTATACCCATCTCCTTAAACCAAATCTAATCTCCCATATCCACCTAACATAATACAACTATTCTGCATATCATGAAAAATGCACTACCTCTTCCCCTAAAGAGGAGGCAAAATTCTTCAGTAACGTCTACTCTTCTCCTTCATATCCCATATGTTAAATACTGTAATTTAGAGTTAACACATAGTAAGTCCTCATTAAGTATTGTCCATAGGATCTTGGAGACTGTGAGTAACCAAACAATGTATAATAAAACCAGTTTTACATAGGCGAAATATATTGATATTAATATAAACATGAGTTAAGTTCCTATGGCAAATTTCTGATTACAAAAACATCATCAAATTTCTAAGACCCCAAATACTTTTAATATTAAATGCTAAAATAAATGTGAGCTATCATATATTTAAGAAAGATTAATATTATAAAACAAGTAAGATAATTATTTTTTCCAATTTTCGGTGAATCCGTGAGTGATGGTGGCCATAGTGATGGTGGGTTAAATGAAGGAATAAGTGTTTACAAAGTCAAAATTGTAAGGAGCATCTCCTCCCATCATGAAGTTTAAAAACCAACAAGAGTAAATATGGCAAAGTCACTGCCTGCCTAAGTGCCACATCATTTATCGTTATGCATTAGTATGATTATCATATACATTATAAATGTTTCTTTTACAATAATTTGTATTTGTGTTTTCATTCATTTTCTTATTTGCTTATTCCAGTTCAGGGTTGTGGGTGGCTGGAGCCTAATCTGGCAGCTCAAAGAACAAAGCAGTAACCAACCCTGAACAGGATGTCATTTCATCACAAGGTACACTCACACACACACCCACACTCACTCATACTGGAACAATTTGAACACACCTATTAACCTTATATGCACATATTAGGGATGTGGCAGGAAACCAGAGTCTCCAGAGAAAACTCAATGCAGACACGATGAGAACTTGAGAACTCCACACAGACAGTGGCCTCTGCTGGGATTTGATTTCTTTTCTCATTAACATTATAACAAAACAATGTTTAACAAAATGACTTCATTTTACAACCTGCCGTACTATGATATAAAGTCAATATATCTTATGTTACATAGCAAATAAGAGAGGTAAGAAAAATATATTTGAGGTATTGAGAGACGATAGATAGATAGATACACATGCATGCCCTAAGCATATTTATAACAAAATAAGGAGGAAATATTTATGACAATTACAGTCCTCATTTCTGTAACTGGTTCTGTAGTCATAGCTGGTGTTTATAACTACCTTCCACTATCCATTCTGCATTCCCTTTGCCTTTAGCAAGAGTCTCGGCTGGTCATAATTCTTTACCTGATGAAGTGATCCAAATCTTCTGCCTGGATTGCTATAATTTCCCATTGATCTTAATCACCGGGCTTGGTAATACTAAAAGACTCCCTGTGAATTCTTTTGTATTCCTGACATACTAGTTCTTACCTCCATTGTGGAGTAGTACTCCAACTTTCCCTTGATATTTAGGATCAGTCACCCTAGCCAGCACAGTGACTCTCTTCATTCCTGGTGATACAGAAACATGAGAATCCCAAATTGGTCAGGTAACCATCTTAATTTCCAGTTCAATGGAATCATTATTGTGTCTTCTGATGGAAGCATTCTTTCTTTTGGGAATAAAACCTCTAGGCCAGCAGAGCATACGACCATGGGAAACAGAAACAAAAAGTTTGCTAGTCAGTCACTAAGGATAATTTTGAGTGGTGCCATTCCCATTTCCACCCTTGATTCCTAGACCTGTAAGTCCTGGTTATGGGAGAAGTAACACCTATATTGGACATTGATGCAGAACGTATAATCCTATGTAGAAACTTGTTCCAGCCCTGCAAGGTATTGCCACTTAACTGGTGCTATGAGAGTCTCCTAAAGGCCATTCCACTTTTCTATCAAGCATTTGCTTCAGGATTAGGAGAAACCTGGTAAGACCAGTGAATTTCATGAGCTTGGGTCCTTTGCTGCACAAAGCATTCTGTAAATCCACAGAAGAGAGTTTTGCCATAAGCACTGCATGACAGGAAGGCAAATCTATATCCAGAGTGTCTATCCCAGTAAGAATAACATGCTGCCCCTTCTATGATGGAAGTAGCCCAATGTAATCAACCTTCTCCCGGAAAATGGTTGCATAGAGAATTCAGCATTGGCCTCCGCTGATGACAGATTGGGCATTCAACAGTGGATGTGGCCAGGCACCCCTGAAGAGTGGAAGCACATTTTGCTGAGCTCATACATAACCTCCATTCTTACCACCATCGTCACTTTGCTCAGAAGCCCACTGAGTGATAAGAAGAGTAGCTGGGGAAAGAGGCTGACTGGTATCTATGGAACAAGTCATTCTGTACACTCAATTATTCAGATCTTCCTTGGCTGAAGTTACCCTTTGGTAGGCATTCACATGGAATAAAATACCTTGACAGTTTTTGCCCATTTGGAGAGGTTTATCTATATCTCTTCCCCAAATTTCCTTGTCACAAATTTTCTAACCATGTTTTTTCCAATTGCCTGATCATCATGGCTATTGGCCACAGCCTACGAATTGTTATATAATCATATGTCTGGTCATTTATCCTTTCACACAAAGTAAACAACAGGCTCCCTGCTTGAAGTTTTGCCCACTAGAAGATTTCACTTCCCCATTATCTTTCAAGTATGTCCCCAAAAGAGGCTGTGATGCAACTGCCTTTCGTTGGTGCCTGCATATCACGCAGAACCATCTGTTAAATAGACCCAAACTCTCTCTTCCTCTGTCAATTGATTGTAGAGGACCCTCCCTGAGGCCATGGGTGCAAGCTGAGGGAGAAGACAGTCTAGTAGGAGTGGGGAACGTGGGCATTGGGACCACTTCTTCCTGTAAATTACTGGGCCCTCAGGGCCTACTCAAGCCTAATCATATAAATATCACTTCCGTTTGATAATGAGGTGCTGCTGTGCATACTCAATTTGATGGCTTGGTAAGCCAGATAACATCCAGTTCAAAATGGGCTGTTCAGGTAGGTCACATGGTAACTTGGTGATCCATGGTTAAGCAGTCAGTCTCTATGAAGGCCCAGTAGCAGTCCAAGAGCTATTTCTCAAAAGGAGTGTAGTTATCTGCAGGGGATAGCAGAGCATGGCTTCAAAATCCTAAGGGCCTGCATGAAAATTAACCTGTAGGGGTCTTCTGAATACTCCAAACAGTATCTCTGTCTGCTACTGGTACTGTGAGTACCACTGGATCTGTTGGATCTTATAGCCCAAGTGGCAGAGCAGTTTGCATAGCAACCTGGACCTGCTGTAGAGCCTTCTCTTGTTCTGCCCACAACTCAAAAGCAGCAGCTATTGGGGTTATTGGGTAAATAGGTCAGAGTTTCACACCCAAATGAGAAATACATTCCTGTAAAATCAAAAAAGGCCCACTAGGCATTGTACCTCCTTTTTGGTTGCAGGAGAGGCCAGGATAAGATAAGGCCAGGATATGATAAGGATAAGAACAACTTATCCTTGACCTTAGAGGGGATATCTCCACATTCCCCACACCACTGGACCCTCAGAAATTTCCCTGGCTCTTGAATTTTTGTCAAATTTATTTCCCACTCGCTGACACACAAATTTCTTACCAATAAGTGTAGAGTAGTTGTTATATATTTCTTACTAGTTCCAATCAGCATAATGTTATTATAGAAATATAATGGACTAGTGTGACATAGAAGGAGAAAGCAGTGAAAACCCTACAATCTAAATTATAACATAGGGCTAGAGAGTTAATATATCCGTGAGCTATGACAGTGAAGGTGTATTGCTGGTCAGCTAGAAGAAAACTCCTAATTATTCTTATATAGCATTTGCCACATCAATAGCTGCATACTAGGTATAAATTGATGTATCAGTTTCCACAAGCAATGAGACGATATGTTTCAGCAGTTGCAATTGGAGTTGCCACCTGGTTGAGCTGATGGTACTATCAGTCTCCAACATCCATCTGTGCTTTGCACAGGGCAAAGAGGTGAATTGAAAGGGGATGCAGGGGGGAATCACCACCTCTGCATCTTTCAGTTCCTTCATGGTGGTACCAATCTCTATAATGCCTCAGAAATGTGGCGTTGCTCTCAGATTACTATCTTCCTAGGTAGACATAGTTCTAGTGGCTTCCATTTGCCTTTCCCCACCATAAAAGCCCTCACTCCACAGGTCAGGGAACAAATGTGGGACTTTGACTAGCTCATCCAATTTCCCCCCTGGAGGTTACTGTGAAAATGAGCTAGGCACGGCCGGGTGTGATAGTTCACGCCTGTAATCCCAGCACTTTGGGAGGCTGAGGCGGGCGGATCACGAGGTCAGGAGATCAAGACCATCCTAGCTAACACAGGGAAACCCCGTCTCTAATAAAAATATAAAAAATTAGCCGGGCATGGTGGCAGGCACCTGTAGTTCCAGCTACCTGGGAGGCTGAGGCAGGAGAACGGCGTGAACCCGGGAGGCAGAGGTTGCAGTGAGCCGAGATCATACCACTGTACTCCAGCCTGGGCAACAGAGCAAGACTCTGTCTCAAAAAAAAAAAAAAAAGAAAAGAAAAGAAAAAAGAAAAGAAAAGAAAAGAAAATGAGCTAGGCACATCTGATAAACCCTTACATAGGACTGTGTGTGCCAAAGCAATTCCTACACGAGATCATCAGAGCCATTCAGCCCTCTGCCCTGATGGATCTCCCTCTTTATCATACAGCAAACATGTATTTACCATTAGGAAAGTCATTAACTTTACAAGGAGAACTACAAATACTGTTAGGACAGGCCATGCATTAGATTAAAACTCATTTATCCACAGAACAGTAAGTAAAAGCAGAACATGGACGGTAGAAATAACTGAACATTTAAAAGAAAAGCACCTCACCAGGACAGCAGAAAAATGCTTCAGAAAAGAAACTCAAAAGAGGTAAGAACGAACTACTTTATACTGACACTATAGGAAAATCTTCAAAAGGAAGAGTTACATATTGCCCTTTGCTTGATTAACAATTTTGCTTCAAGTAGAAACTGGAATCTCTGTCTTTCCTGTTCATCTATACTGACAAGAATTTTTTATAGAAAAAAAAAACTTTCTTTATATCCATCTATTCACATAGGAAAAAAAAAAGGCTGTGGATTATTGACTGGCTTCATTAAAATCTGACCAGACTGAAAAGAAATAGTCTCATTTTTCAAGCCTCTAAGAAGTCGTGAAGCCTCTGCTGATCAGTATATGACAGATATAATACCATAGCCTATTAGCTTGGGGATCATTAACAAATAGCTTCTGCACTCGGCAGTTGCCACAGTGGAGTTTTCTTGCCTTTAGAAGGAAGTACTGCTCGGAATGTTAACTTGATAACTATGATTGTTGTGAGCTGAATCATGCTATGGCTATGGGGTAAGTCTAACTGTGTTGCTGCCTTGGAAGCCAACTGTAAAAGGTACCAAAATATCATTGGAAAATGGGGCCAGCTAACTCAGGTTTCCACATGGGACTTTTTATATAACTGGCAAAAGGTCAATTGGCCCTGATTTTCCTGAAACAGATAGCACCCCAGAGTAGAAATAAAACGCAGTCATCATCTGCACTAGCCTGACTTTATTGAAAAGTTTTGTCGCAGACATGTGTAGGTTATGTGGTGCAACTGCAGGACTCGATCCCCGGGACCTACAAAGCCGCAGTTGACTGAAGTTGGCAGCCACAGGGCAGATTACGAGAACAGGTGATATAAATTTCTATCTATAAATAGAAACCATTTACTTGGTATCTAAAGAAGTTACTTAGTTCTGAAAATCACACACACACACACATACCAAAAACACAAAAACACAAAAAAACAAAAAACAAAAAAAAAAAACTGAAGACAAAAAATTGAATAATATGTTGAAATCTGGGGTGGAGAGGCTGGGCGCGGTGGCTCACACCTATAATCTCAGCACTTTGGGAGACTGAGGTGGATGGATCACGAAGTCAGGAGATTGAGATCATCCTGGCTAACACGGTGAAACCCCATCTCTACTAAGAATACAAAAAAAATAGCTGGGTGTGGTGGCGGGTGCCTGTAGTCCCAGCTACTCAGGAGGCTGAGGCAGGAGAATGGCATGATCCTGGGAGGCGGAGCTTGCAGTGAGCTGAGATCAGGCCACTGCACTCCAGACGGGGTGACAGAGCGAGACTCCGTCTCAAAAAAAAAAAAAAAAAGAAAGAAAGAAATTTGGGGTGGAGAAGGGGCAAGATGGTGGGAAAGAACATTAAAACATGGTCTCTATCTTCAGTTAGTATGAGTGACTGATGCTATAGGATAATGAGTAATGGAAAATTGTTGCAATAAATACAATCTCAAATAATTTAAAACGTTGCATTCTGTCCAAGTATATTTCCAGTTATGAGAACAAAATGTATTAATAGAAAGTTGGCTTACCTTAAACTCTCCTAAGGAAATATTCAAAATATTTGAATCAAAATATTAAATAAAACCAAAAGTACTAAATTAAATAAATCAAATTAAATATTTTAATACTTTAAATCAGCCTGAAGTGGCCCTCAATACTCAATTTAGGATACCTACAATGTCTGTCTAGCCCTGGTTGTGAGAATTGATGTTATTTATTGACTTCTGACTCTCAGTGTTCCCAACAGGTGAGTTAGCTTTCAAATGACTTCAGCATGTAAACGTGATAAAAATATTTGAAATGTAAAGAGATGGCAAAATTCGCTCGTGCTAAAAAACGTGGACCAAAACCCTCCATATTTATACAACTATTTCTTGATCAGATGTTATTGAGGCATCTTATATACTAGTGGAAGTGTCTTCTCTTTGCAGTGTGCTTTTAAATACTGCCTTATTGGTCTCTCATGTACTCACCAGGAAAAGTGTAAAGTCATTTTCAAACTGTAATTTGAGAAGCGTCAAAACATTAAATTAGAGCCACTTAAATAACTACATTTCTCTAGCTACAAATGATAAAATAAACATCTGAAATTTGGTGCATGTGCTTTGCTTGTGTTGACACACTAGTATCTTCTCCAAGGTGTGGAAACCAATAACAGTTTGGAAATTTTAAGCATAATATTAATATTTTTTCATTATAGGAAACAGTTTATATAAACCAAAAGTTTTATACAAAAGTGTATCAAATCAAATGGGAAGAAGTTCCTTTAAAAACACAAATCTCTACAAATGAACCTTATAGTTATTTCCAGTCACTTTAAATTCAATAAAATACTAGAGGCCTTTTAGGAATCTTAAATATGTTTCCCAGAAAGGTTTCACTTTCTGAACTTTTCTAAATATAGAGAAGCTCCCCCAAATTGTTATTTCCTTGGCTTATTACAGTTACTATAGGGAAATATTACAGATTAATAAAGTAAATCCTGGAGTGTAGAAGGATTTATACAAATTAGATTGCACATGAGAAATAAATTTGAAAATGTTTTTGTGATAAAGATACTGAAGCTGTGAACTCTCCTATAAATCTAACATTTACATTTTATAATGAGTATGGGACCTCACTTCAATAAGTCTCATGGTTACAGAATTCTAACACTCCAAGTTCTTTTTCACATTACTCACAGTCATTTCTGCCAACGTTACCATGGACTCATTTCAAAATTCTAGGTATTTATTGCTCTAAAGTGTGTCATAAAATGTTAAATCAACCTGCTAGCCTGAGGTCTACAAGATATTTTATGACTTAAACAGATACCACAGGGTTGCTTGAAGTCACAGCCCTTGCCTTTCTTTTCCCTGAATCCAAAGGCATTGAGTCTAGCACGAGGCAGTCTAGATGACAAAGAGCTTGCTGGTACCCAGTGGTTGGGTCAGCAAAGGTAGTTTGGGAGTTTGTGATTTTTAGTGTGATAAATATATCAACAAAAATTGTCTAGCAACTGCACATATTATAGGTCATGTTTTAAAGCTTTTATCATTTAAAATCACACTCTGCTGCATCTCAATGAAAACCTATCCTGGATGAAAAATTAAGGGCTAGTTTTCCTTTTTTTTCCCCACCTCATACCATGAATGTTGATGATCAGTTGCCCAGGGCTGATGCAGGCACTCAACCATAGTGTCAGAGACCCAGGATCTTTTTGCATCCTTTGTGCACTGGCATGCTTAGTATATTGTCTTTGACTCTCATCCTTGTCATTTCTTAGTCACAACATGGGTGATGTAGCAACAAACATTATATCTGCATTCCAGGCAAGAAGAAAGAAAAAGAGGCAAAGATCTACACGAGCCATATCTGTTTTTTTGGTTGTTGTTTGTTTGTTTGTTTGTTTGTTTTCTATTGAGAATGTAAAGCCTTTCTAGAAGCTCAGTCCAGAAGACTTCCTTTTGTATCTTTTGGGTTAAAAGTAACTCACATGACCACTTTCAGACCAATAACTGACCAAAGACAATCAGATAACTACAATGGTTTATACCAATGGAGCTTTGCACCCTAGCTTATGGTGAGAACCAAAAGTCTCTGAAATCAAGGTAATGTAGGCACCACCTGAATAATATCTAGCAGCAGGGAAAAGTTACTGAATGTTGTGTAGGCAATGAAGAGATATTTTCATATACGCCATTCTACCTCATTCCTCTTCAAATTTCATTCTTAGCTTTAGCAAATGGCACATAAAGCCAAAGTATAAAGTACAGCAGCAGTTGTCTGGCAACATGCTTTGACTTTCACCTTCATTTGCTACCTAGTTTTTAGCTATAAAGGGTTATACATGATATCCAGACTTCTTAATATGTTGATTTGTAAGTAAGCCTTAGTCCCATGATATCCGTGAAGGATAATATTCAAGATTGGACTTCGATTCTTAGTTTTGGCACTTATAAGCTATGGGACTATTTGAGGGATGTTAACTAAACCTCAATATTCTCATTTGTAAAACAGGGTACTTATCAGTTATTGTGGGGACATATGCCACAGTGTGGTTGTATAGATTACAAACTTTAATTGCTTAGCACAGAGCGTGATATTTTCTAAGTGTCCAATAAATATTTGCAGTTAGGATCGTTCATTGTCATTATTCCTATGCCCAGGGCTTACTGAATCATTAAAATGACATCCACTTAATATTCACTGTGCAGTATATAAGGTGGGAGGTGGGGGAGAATCCATAGTGTGTCCAGTGCAGAAATTCTAGCCTCAGGATAACTAAACTTCCTGACTGAATACCCTTTATTTCTTTCTCTTGCCTGATTGCCCTCGCCAGAAGTTCCAACACTATGTTGAATAGGAGTGGGGAGACAGGTCATCCTTGTCTTGTGCCTGTTTACAAGGGGAATGCTTCCAGTTTTTGCCCATTCAGTATGATATTGGCTGTGGGTTTGTCATAAATAGCTCTTACTATTTTGAGATCAATACTACTTTATTGAGAGTTTTTAGCATGAAGTGCTGTTGAATTTTGTTGAAGGCCTGTTGAATTTTGTCGAAGGCCTTTTCTGCATCTATTGAGATAATCATGTGGGTTTTGTCGTGGTTCTGTTTATGTGATGGGTTACATTTATTGATTTGCATATGTTGAACCAGCCTTGCATCCCAGGGATGAAGCCAACTTGATTGTGGTAGAAAACCTTTTTGATGTGCTGCTGAATTCAGTTTGGCAGTATTTTATTGAGGATTTTCACATCAATGTTCATCAGGGATATTGGTCTAAAATTTTTTGTTGTGTCTCTACCAGTCTTTGGTATCAGGATGAGGCTGTCCTCATAAAATGAGTTAGGGAGGATTGTCCCTTTTTCTGTTGATTGGAATAGTTTCAGAAAGAATGGTACCAGCTCCTCTTTGTACCTCTGGTAGAAATCTGTTGTGAATCTGTCTGGTCCTGGACTGATTTTGGTTGGTGGGTTATTTATTATTGCCTCAATTTCAGAGCCTGTTATTGGTCTATTGAGAGCTTCAACTTCTTCTGGGTTTACTCTTCGGAGGGTGTTTGTGTCCAGGAATTTATCCACTTCTTCTAGGCTTTCTAGTTTATTTGCATAGAGATGCTTATAGTGTTCTCTGATGGTAGTTTGTGTTTCTGTGGGATCGGTGGTGATATCCCCTTTATCACTTTTTATTGTGTCTATTTGATTCTTCTTTTATTCTTTATTAGTCTTGCTAGCAGTCTATCAATTTTGTTGATCTTTTCAAAAAATCTGTTCCTGGATTCATTGATTTTTTTGAAGGTTTTTTTGTGTGTGTGTCTCTATCTCCTTCAGTTCTGCTCTTATCTTAGTTATTTCTTGCCTTCTGCTACCTTTTGAATTTGTTTGCTCTTGCTTCTCCAGTTCTTTTAATTGTGATGTTAGGGTGTCAGTTTTAGATCTTTCCTGCTTTTTCTTGTGGGCATTTAGTGCTATAAATTTCCCTCTACACACTGCTTTAAA
>NW_012101366.1:1910248-1924786 GCF_000951045.1 Mandrillus leucophaeus
GCTTTACTTCCAACTATGTGGTCAATTTTGGAATAAGTGTGATGTGGTGCTGAGAAGAATGTATATTCTGTTGATTTGGGGTGGAGAGTTCTGTAGATGTCAATTAGGTCCGCTTGGTGCAGAGCTGAGTTCAAATCCTGGGTATCCTTGCTAACCTTCTGTCTCGTTGATTTGTGTAATATTGACAGTGGGGTGTTAAAGTCTCCCATTATTATTGTGTGGGAGTGTAAGTCTCTTTGTAGGTCTCTAAGGACTTGCTTTATGAATTTGGGTGCTCCTGTATTGGGTGCATATATGTTTAGGATAGTTAGTTCTTCTTATTGTATTGATCTCTTTACCATTACGTAATGGTCTTCTTTGTCGCTTTCAATCTTTGTTGGTTTAAAGTCTGTTTTATCAGAGACTAGGATTGCAACCCCTGCTTTTCTTTGCTTTCCATTTGCTTTGTAGATCCTCCTCCATCCCTTTATTTTGATCCCATGTGTGTCTCTGCACGTGAGATGGGTCTCCTCAATACAGCACACTAATGGGTCTTGACTCTTTATCCAATTTGTCAGTCTGTGACTTTTAATTGGGGCATTTATCCCATTTACATTTATGGTTAATATTTTCATTTGTGAATTTGATCCTTCATTATGACGTTAGCTGGTTATTTTGCCCATCAATTGATTGAGTTTCTTCATAGCATTGACAGTGTTTACAATTTGGCATGTTTTTGCAGTGGCTGGTACTGGTTGTTACTTTCCAAATTTAGCGCTTCCTTCAGGAGCTCTTGTAAAGCAGGTGGTGTCAAAATTTCTCAGCATTTGCTTGTCTGTAAAGGATTTTATTGGTCCTTCACTTATGAAGCTTAGCTTGACTGGATATGAAATTTTGAGTTGAAAATTCTTTTCTTTAAGAATGTTGAATATTGGCCCGCACTCTCCTCTGGCTTGAAGGGTTTCTGCTGAGAGATCCACTGTTAGTCTGATGGGCTTTCCTTTGTGAGTAACCTGACCTTTCTCTCTAGCTGCCCTTAGCATTTTTTCCTTCATTTCAAATTTGGTGAATCTGACAATTATGTGTCTTGAGTTTGCTCTTCTTGAGGAGTATCTTTGCAGTGTTCTCTATATTTCCTGAATTTGAATGTTGGCCTGTCTTGCTAGATTGGGGAAGTTCTCCTGGATAATACCCTGAAGAGTGTTTTCTAACTTGGTTCCATTCTCCCCATCAGTTTCAGGTACACCAATCAAACGTGGATTTGGTCTTTTCACATAGTCCCATCTTTTTTCTCTAATCTTGTCTTCTCATTTTATTTCATTAATTTGATCTTCAATCACTGATATCCTTTCTTCCACTTGATTGAATCAGCTATTGAAGCTTGTTTATGTGTCACGAAGTTCTCAGGCCATGGTTTTCAGCCCCATCAGGTCATTTAAGGTCTTCTCTACACTGTTTATTTTAGATAGTCATTTGTCTAATCTTTTTTCAAGGTTTGAACTTCCTTGTGATGGGTTAGAACATTCTTCTTTAGCTCAGAGAAGTTTGTTATTATGGAACTTCTGAAGCCTACTTCTGTCAATTCGTCAAAGTCATTCTCCATCCAGCTTTGTTCGGTTGCTGGAGAGGAACTGTGATCCTTTGGAGGAGAAGGGACACTCTGGTGTTTAGAATTTTCAGCTTTTCTGCTTTGGTTTCTCCCCATCTTTGTGTTGTTATCTACCTTTGGTCTTTGATGTTGGTGACCTACAGATGGGGTTTTGGTGTGGTTGTCTTTTTTGTTGATGTTGATGCTATTCCTTTCTGTTTGTTAGTTTTCCTTCTAATAGTCAGGTCCCTCAGCTGCAGGTCTGTTGGAGTTTGCTAGAGGTCCACTGCAGATACTGTTTTCCTGGGTATCACCAGTGGAGGCTGTGGAACAGCAAATATTGCAGAACAGCAAATATTGCTTCCTGATCCTTCCTCTGGATGCTTCGTCTCAGAGGGGCACCCACCTGTACGAGGTGTCTGTCGGCCCCTACTAGGAGGTGTCTCCCAGTTAGGCTATACAGGGGTCAGGGACCCACTTGAGGAGGCAGTCTGTCCATTCTCACAGCTCAAATGCCATGCTGGGAGATCCTCTGCTCTCTTCAGAGCTGCCAGGCAGGGACATTTAAGTCTGCAGAAGTTTCTGCTGCCTTTTGTTCAGTGATTCCCTACCCACACAGGTGGAGTCTATATAGGCAGTAGGCCTTGTTGAGCTGCGGTGGACTCCGCCTGGTTGGAGCTTCCTGGCCACTTTGTTTACCTACTCAAGCCTCAGCAATGGCAGACAACCCTCTCCCTGCCAGGCTGCAGCCTCGGAGGTCAATCTCAGACTGCTGCTCTAGCAGTTAGCAAGGCTCTGTGGGTGTGGGACCCGCTGAGCCAGGTACTGGAGAGAATCTCCTGGTCTGCTGGTTGCTAAGACCATGGGAAAAGCACAGTATTTGGGCGGGAGTGTCCCATTTTTCCAGGTACAGTCTGCTACGGCTTCCGTTGGCTAGGAAAGGGAAATCCCCTGACCCCTTGCACTTACTGGGTGAGGCAACACCCCACCCTGCTTCAGGTAGCCCTTTAGGGGCTGGACCCACTGTCCAGCTAGTTTCAATGAGATGAACCAGGTACCTCAGTTGGAAATGCAGAAATCACCTGTCTTCTGTGTCGATCACACTGGGAGCTGCAGACCAGAGCTATTCCTATTTGGCCATCTTGGAAAGGACTGATTGATTTATATTTTCAAAGGATCAGTTTGTCTGTTTTGTCAGGAATAGATTTCGGAAGAACAAATTTAGAATGCGTCAATTTGACAGTTAAGCTACTGATCCAGAGGGTGATGTTAGCCCAGATTAGGATGGCAGTAGAGAAGGAGCAATCTGTGTATAGATGTTGAAGACTGAACCAAGCAACTTTACTAATAGATTAGATGTTTGATGAGAGGGAAAGGGAAGAGTCAGGAATGACTCCAAAGTTTGGCAGCTGAGAGGTAGGGTAATGCAATTGCCTTTGAACTGGATAGAGAAGGCTGTAGTGGAGCAGGTTTTGGGGGAAGACCAGGAGTTCAGTTTCTAACAGCTTGCATTTGAGACGTCTATTAGACATATAAGGAGAGATATCAGGTAAACCTATTGAAATATGAATTTAGACTTTGGGAATGAGGTCTGGGTTAGGGATATACAATTTGGAGTCACAAAATATGAATGCTATAAAAACCATACAATTGGAGGAAAATACCAATGAGGTAAGTATAGATGGGTGAGAACCAATAGCTGAGTTGTGGAGCATTTCAACACTTACAGGTTGGAAAGAAGAGACAGAATCAAAAGGGAAACTGAAAAAGAGTAAGAAAGTGGGATAAAAGCTAAAAGAAAAGATATGAAGAAAGTATATCAAATATGGATTTACTACCTCTTCTTATGGAAGTGCTTTTTTTCATAATAAGTTTTTGCTCATCCTAAATAGGTAGTGTCTAGGATTGAAAACTATAGAATTAACATTCTAATAAAATTATGTTTAGTTGGCAGTAATACCCTTTACCATAATAATGATCAAAAAGTCATCTATTTTAATTATTTTAATTTGATTTGCATTCAGCTCAAAAAGGAATCTGAGATCTTTTATTAGAGATTCCACTATCAGATCAGAACTTGAATTTTGATTTCTTGATGCTTTGGACACACAAAATTGAATCATAATCCCTAATTCATAATACACTTTTAGCAATGTATGATGTGCTTTTACTTAATAGCTATTTAGATATTTATATTTAACACCCTTAAGCCCCCACCTAAAACCCAGTATCAAAAACAAAAGATAGGATATTGAAAATTACCTAATCTAACCACAGTTTGCCTTCTATCACCTTTCCCTGGATCCCTCTCCCCACAATAACTGTCCCCCTGAGTCTTATGTTTATTATTCTTCCCTAGCTTTATTTCTTTTTTTTCTAGATTTAGTGCATGCCTATGTATTTCTTTAAAAGTATATTTTAGTTTTTTTTAGGTTTTTAATTAAAAAAAAGGGTAAAACATTTAATATTCTCAGATTTTTATATATTATTTGCTGAGAGTCATAGTATGTATTATGTTTCAGTAGTTCATTTATCTTCACTGCTATATAGTATGCCATTGTGTAAATGGATTCCATTAAATCAATCTCATATTGATGCACCTTTGAGTTGTTTGCAGAATTTTACTATTGTGAACAATACTGCTGGGAACATTCTTACTGGTCTCCTCTTATATATGTATCTGGTCCATCAATCTCTTTCTAGTCCTGCACAAACATCACACCATCTTAATTACTATAGCTTTATAATAACTTTTAATATCTTTAAAATCAAGTTGTACCAATTTTTCCTTCTTCAGTTGTATCTTAGCATTACATGGTCATTTGCATTTTCATATATGGATTTAAATATCAATTTGTCAAGTTCTACAAAAAGTTCATTGAAACTGATTTGTAATTAAATTGAAACTATAATCCAAGTAAACTGAAATTTTTACAACATTGAAACTTCCAATTCATAAACTTAGTATACACAATTTTTAAAGTCATATTTAGTGGCTTTAGATAAAGTTTTCTAATTTATTTCCTCTGTAGACATCACACACTTCTTTTAGTAAATCTGTTCTTAGATTTCATATTTTATAGTGTTGAAATAGTATTTTAAAACTACATTTTGTTTTGCTGGTCTGTGTACAGTTGATTTCTGCATATTTTATACTTAGTAACTTTTGTTATATTTTTTATCCTAATAGTTTCTTGAAATTTGCCAAATAGAATTAGTTATTATAATCTTATTCCTTTGCTTTCTAACTTTTTATAAGTAGACTTTTAAAAATAATTTCAACTTTTATTTTAGGTACAGGGGATGCATGTGCAGGTTTGTTACATGGGCATATATTACATGCTGCTGAGGTTTGGGGTACACATCCTGACACTCAGGTAGTGAGCTTCATGGTAGTGAATAGGTAGTTTTTCAATCCCTATCCCTCTTCCTACTCCTCCAGTAGTCTGCAATGTTTAGACAGTATCTATTTCTAAAGATGTTTCTATCTTTATGTCTGTGGGTACCCACTGTCTTACAAGTAAGAACATGCAGTATTTGGTTTTCTATTCCTGCATTAATTTGCATAGGATTATGGCCTCTGGATGCATCCATGCTGCTGCAAAAAATATGATTTCATTTTTTATGGCTGCATAGTATTCCATGGGATATATGTGCCACATTTTCTTAATCCAACCCACCACTGATAGGCACCTGGTTTGACTCCATGTCTTTGCTCTTGTGAATAGCATGCTGATGAGCATATAAGTACATGTGTCTTTTTGGTAGAACAACTTATTTTCCGTTGGGTATATATCCAATAATAAGATTGTTGGGTTGGATGGTAGTTCTGTTTTAAGTCCTTTGAGAAATCTCCAAAATGCTTTCCACAGTAGCTGAACTAATTTACATTCCCACCAACAGTGTAGAAGTGTACCCTTTCCCACAACCTCACCAATATGCTATTTGTGACATTTAAAAATAATAGCCATTTTGACTTTTTAATAATAGCCATTCTGACTAGTGTGAGATGATATCTCACTGTGATTTTGATTTGCATTTCTCTGATGATTAATGATGCTGAGCATTATTTTAATGTTTGTTGGCTGCATGTATGTCTTCTTTTGAGAAGTGTCTGTTCATGTCTTTTGCCCATTTTTAATGGGGTTATTTGGTTTTTGCTTGCTGAATTGTTTAAGTTCCTTGTAGATTCTGGATATTAGACATTTGTTGGATGCATAGTTTGCAAATGTTTTTTTCCCATTCTGTAGGTTGTCTGTTTACTCAGTTGATAGTTTCTTTTGCTGTGCAGAAGTTCTTTAGTCTAATTAGGTCCCACCTACCAATTTTTGGTTTTGATGCAATTGCTTTTGTGGGCTTACACATAAATTATTTCCCAAGGCCTACATCCTGAATGGTGTTTCTGAGGCTTTCATACAGGATTTTTGTATTTTTAGGTTTTACACTTAAATATTTAATCCTTCCTAATTTTTGTATGTGGTGACACAGAGGTCCATTTCATTCCTCTGTACATAGCTAGCCAGCTATCCCAGCACCATTTACTGAATAGGGAGTCCTTTCCCCATTACTTGTTTCTATCAGCTTTGTTGAAGATCAGATGGTGTGTGGCTTTATTTCTAGGTTATCTCTTGTGTTCCATTGGTCTGTGTGTCTATTTTTGTACCGATACCATGCTGTTTTGTTTATGGTAGCCTTATAGTTTGAAGCAGGGTAGTATGATGCCTCCAACTTTGTCTCTTTGCTTAGGATTATTTTGGCTATTCAAGTTCTTTTTTGGTGAAGTCCAAGCCAGAGCAATCTAGGCAACAGAAATAAATAAAAGTCATGCAAACAGGAAAAGAAGAAATGAAAGTATCACTCTTCACTGATGATATGATTGTCGATATAGAAAACACAAAAGGCTCCTAGAACTGATAAATGATTTTAGTAAAGTTTCAGAATACAAAATCAATGTACAAAATTTTTTTTGCATATCTATGCATATCTATACACCAATAATGATCAAGAGGAGAATCAAATGGAGAACACGGTCCCATTTACTATAGCCACAGAAAAATTGAAACACCTAGGAATACAGCTAACCAAGGAGGTAAAAGCTCTTTACAAGGAGTGCTACAAAACACTGCTGAAAGAAATCAGAGACAACACAAATAAATGGAAAAACATTCCATACCCATGGATTCAAAGAACCAATATCACTAAAATGGCCATACTGTCCAATGCAATTTACAGATTTAGTGCTATTCCTATTAAACTACCAATGTCATTTTTCACAGAATTAGAAAAACCTATTCTAAAATTCATATAAGGCCAAAAGAGTTGGAACAGTTTTCTAACTTTTAAAAATGGTTTCTCTGACTGGACATAGTGGCTCATGCCTGTAATCTCAGCAGTTTGAGAAGTCAGGGTGGGAGGACCACTTGAGGCCACAGCTGGAGACCAGCCTGGGCAGCATAGCAAGACCCCTGTCTCTATAAACACTAAAAATGTTACCCTAGCAAGCACAGTCATATGCATCTGTATTCCCAGCTACTTAGAAGGCTGAGACAAGAGGATTTCCTGGACCCAGGAATTCGAGGTTATGGTGAGCTACGATCACACTACTGCATTCCTTTCTGGTGACAGAGTGAGCCTGGTCTCTAAAAAAATTTTAAAAACAAATCAGCTTTTATGAGATGGAATTCACCTAACATATATTTCATCCATTTAAGTGTAAAGTTCTATGGTTTTTATTAGTATATTCACAGAGACATGGACCAATTGCCACAATTAGTTTTAAAACATTTTCATCACCCTTTAGCAATTATTCCTTCCATTTTCCTCAAAACCCTTCCCCAGCTTTTGGCAGCAATTAATCTATTTTCTGTCTCCATAGATCTGTGTATTCTGAATATTTTATGTAAATGATATACAATATATAGTCTTGGTGTCTGGTTTATTTCACATAGTATAACGTTTTCAATGTTCATCCACATTGTCACATGTTTCAGCTTCATCCTTTATTTACTGCCAAATAGTATTTTCATTTTATGTATATGCATATTTGATGTATCCATACATCATTTGGGAGACATTTAGGTTGTTTCTACTTTCTGGCAATTAATAATGTTGCTGTAAACATATGAATATGCTTTCAATGAATATTTTCTTTTCTTTTTGGGTATATGTCTAGAAGTAGAATTTCCGGGTCACATGGCAAACTCTAACATTTTGAAGAACTGCCAAACTGTTTTCCACAGAAGGAAATTTCACATTCCCACCAGCAACAAAACAAAATCTTATTTAAAATGCAGCGAATTTGTGGAATCCCAGAAGTTTTCATGCATACAAATTTCACTGTTTTTTCTAAATACTTTCCAGACTTTTTAATTTCCTCTTTAGCACCTGACTGGATTAGAGATATCTTCCATTTCCAAATTTTAAAATATTATTTTGTCTTTTACCTCAAAATTAATTTCATTATGATCCAAGAATATATTCTGTGAATGTTATGGCATCTTTCTTTGTATCTCATTTTGTGATCAATTTTCATTATTCTTTATGTGAATATGCAAACTATAATTCTTCTGCTTTGTTAGATACAGAGTTCCATAATGGCTCTAATACTGTGTGCTAATTGTATTGTTTTAAATCCTCTTCTGGGCTGGGTGTGGTGGTTCATGCCTATAATCCCAGCACTTTGAGCAGTCAAGGAGGGTGGATTACTTGAGGTCAGGAGTTTGAGACCAGCTTGACCAACATGGCAAATCCCTGTCTTTACTACAAATACAAAAATTAGTCAGGCATGGTGGTGCATGACTGTAGTCCCAGCTACTCAGGAGGCTGAGGCAGGAGAATTGCTTAAACCCAGAAGGCAGAGGTTGCAGTGAGGCGAGCTCATACCACTGCACTCCAGGCTGGGCTACAGAGTGAGACTCCATCTCTGAAAATAAAACAAAACAAAAAATTCTGTCTACTTGATCTATCAATTAAGGAGAAAGGTGAATTATAACCTCCTGATATGATAGTGGATTTGTCTAATTCTTGATATATATACTATATTAGAGGCTATGCTATAGAAAAATGTAAATTTAGATTTTCCTTGTGACGTAAATATCTATGTCTTAAATTTGGATTTATTTTAATATATATTCTGTACTTTATAGCTATTCTGCATGTTCTGTTTTCTTCATTTCATTTTGTTTTTAAAATTGATCTTTTAATTGTACTTTTTTTCTATCCTGCTTTTAAGTCATACATTCTATTTTTATTCTTTTAATGACTGCCTTAGAATTTTAATATGTATACCTAATTTGTTGTACACAAATTTGATTAGTATTTATTACCTGACTCCAAAGCAATCTTAGGTCTTTAGAACACTCTAACTTCAGTTATGACCTTCAACTTCCATGTCATTATTATGTATTTTACTCATAATTTCACCCCATATTATTATTTGCAAAATCAATGTTTGCTTAGATCTCTCCAAATACTTAACATTTTATTTGCTCTTCTAGCTCAATTTTGCACTGAAAATAAACTATCTCAGGCAGATTTCCAGGCAATCAGAGCACCCACTTGCCAGGATGAGCAGCCTGAGCTATCCTACCCTTCCTGTGCAGAGACTGTGGTGAAGTGAGGCCCTCTCCACTCCAAGACCAGGCAGATCTCCAGACATTCAGAGCACACTCTTACCTGGATCAGCCCTTCCTACGCAGAGACCCTGGTACTGGGAGGGCCTCTTAACTTCATGTCCAGACAGAACTGCAAGCAACTGGGGCATCACTCTTCTGGATTATGAGTTTAGGCTGCCTCCATTGTCCCACCCACCCAGGCAGAGAATGTTTGCCAGCTCCATGTCTAGGCACACCTCTGGGTGCTTGGTGAATGCCCACTGGATTCACCCTCAGCACTGGAGCTTATACTTACCATCAGGGAGCCTACCTGGTCTAGCTCTGCCCATCTTTTCCTCTGCCCCTCTGAGGCTAAGCAGGGAGTTCAAACCGCTGTGCACGCCACAGATTAACCCATTGACAGAGGCAACGGGAGAGCTTCTCCAAGTAAAAAAAATCAATCGGAGGGGTCCATTCAAAGATGGCCAAATAGGAACAGCTCTGGTCTGCAGCTCCCAGCGCAATCTACGCAGAAGATGGGTGATTTCTGCCTTTCCAATTGAGGTACATGGTTTATCTCATTGGGACTGGTCGGACAATGGGTGCAACCCACAGAGGGGGAGCCAAAGCAGGGTGGGGCATCACCTCACCCAGGAAGCAAAAGGAGTTGGGGGATTTCCCTTTCCTAGCCAAGGGAAGCCATGACAGATGGTACCTGGAAAATCGGGACACTTCTACCTGAATACTGCGCTTTTCAAAGGTCTTAGCAAATGGCACACCAGGAGATTATATCTCGTGCCTGGCTTGGTGGGTCTCATGCCCATGGAGCCTTGCTCACTGCTGGCGCAGCAGTCTGAGATCGAACTGCAAGGTGGCAAGCCTGGCTGGTGGGGGGCATCTGCCATTGCTGAGGCTTGAGTAAGTAAGCAAAGTGGCCAGGAAGCTCGAATTGGGTGGAGCCCACCACAGCTCAACGAGGCCCGCCTGCCTCTGTAGACTCCACCTTTGGGGGTAGGGCATAGCAGAACAAAAGGCAACAGAAACTTCTGCAGACTGAAACGTCCCTGTCTGACAGCTCTGAAGAGAGCAGTGGTCTCCCAGCACAGTGCTTGAGCTCTGAGAACAGACAGACTGCCTCTTCAGGTGGGTCCCTTACCCCCATGTAGTCTAACTGGGAGACACCTCCAAGTAGGGGCCCACTGACATGTCATACAGCCAGGTGCCCATCTGAGATGAAGCTTCCAGTGGAAGGATCAGACAGCAATATTTGCTGTTCTGCAATATTTGCTGTTCTGCAGCCTCCACTCATGATACCCAGGAAAACAGTATCTGCAGTGGACCTCCAGCAAACTCCAATAGACCTGCAGCCTGAGGGACCTGACTATTAGAAGGAAAACTAACAAACAGAAAGGAATAGCATCAACATCAACCAAAAGGTCATCCACACCAAAACCCCATTTGTAGGTCACCAACATCAAAGACCAAAGGTAGATAACACCACAAAGATGGGGAGAAGAGCATAAAAGCTGAAAATTCTAAAAAGTAGAGTGTCTCTTCTTCTCCAAAGGATCGCAGCTCCTCGCCAGCAATGGAACAAAGCAGGATAGACAATGACTTTGATGGGTTAAGAAAAGTGGCTTGGAAAAGTCGGTAATAACAAACTTCTCTGAGCTAAAGGAGGATGTTTGAGCCCATCACAAGGAAGCTAAAAACCTTGAAGAAAGATTAGACTAATGGCTAACTAAAATAAACAGTGTAGAGTAGACCTTAAATGACATGATGGAGCTGAAAATCATGGCACGAGAACTACATGATGCATGCACAAGCTTCAATAGCCGATTTGATCAAGTGGAAGAAATGGTATCAGTGATTGAAGTACAAATTAATGAAATGAAATGAGAAGAGAAGTTTAGAGAAAAAGGAGTAAAAAGAAATGAACAAAACCTCCTAGAAATATGGGACTATGTGAAAAGACCAAATCTACGTTTGATTGCTGTACCTGAAAGTGATGGGGAGAATGGAACCAAGCTGGAAAATACTCTTCAGGATATTATCCAGGAGAACTTCCAGAACCTAGCAAGGCAGGCCAACATACAAATTCAGGAAATACAGAGAACACTACAAAGATACTCCTTGAAAAGAGCAACCTCAAGACACATAATTGTCAGATTCACCAAGGTTGAAATGAAGGAAAAAATGTTAAGGGCAGCCAGAGAGAAAGGTCAGATTACCCACAAAGGGAAGCCCAGCAGATCTTTCAGCAGAAACTCTACAAGCCAGAAGAGAGTAAGGGCCAATATTCAACATTCATAAAGAAAAGAATTTTCAACTCAAAATTTCATATCCAGCCAAACTAAGCTTCATAAATGAAGGAACAATAAAATCCTTCACAGACAAGCAAATGCTGAGAAGTTTTGTCACCACCAGCCCTGCTTTACAAGAGCTCCTGAAGGAAGCACTAAATACAGAAAGTAACAACCAGTACCAGCCACTGCAAAAATATGCCATACTGTAAAGACCATCGATACTAGGAGAAACTGCATCAACTAATCAGAAAAATAGCCAGCTAACATCATAATGATAGGATCAAATTTACACATGACGATATAAACTTTAAATGTAAATAAGCTAAATGTTCCAATTAAAAGACACACACTGGCAAATTGGATAGTCAAGACCCATCAGTGTGCTGTATTCAGGAGACCCAACTCATGTGCAGAGACACACATAGGCTCAAAATAAAGGGATGGAGGAAGATCTACAAAGCAAATGAAAAGCAAAAAAAAAGCAGGGGTTGTAACTTAGACTGATAAAACAGACTTTATACCAACAAACATCAAAAGAGACAAAAAAAAAAAAAAGGCCATCACATAATGCTAAAGGGATCAATTAAACAAGAAGAGCTAACTATCCTAAATATATATGCACCCCATAAAGGAGCAGCCAGATTCATAAAGCAAGTCCTTAGAGACCTACAAAGAGACTTATACTCCCATACAATAATAATGGGAGACTTTAACACCCCACTGTCAATATTACACAGATCAACGAGACAGAAGGTTAACAAGGATACCCAGGATTTGAACTCAGCTCTGCACCAAGTGGACGTAATTGACATCTACAGAACTCTCCACCCCAGATCAACAGAATATACATTTGTCTCAGCACCACATCACACTTATTCTAAAGTTGACCACATAATTGGAAGTAAAGCACTCTTCAGCAAATGTAAAAGAACATAAATCACAACAAACTGTCTCTCAGACCACAGTGCAATAAAAGTAGAACTCAGTATTAAGAAACTCACTTGAACCCACACAACTACATGGAAACTGAACAACCTGCTCCTGAATGACTACTGGGTAAATAATAAAATGAAGATAGAAATAAGAATGTTCTTTGAAACCAATGAGAACAAAGACACAATGTACCAGATCTATAGGACACATTTAAAGCAGTGTGTAGAAGGAAATTAATAGCACTAAATGCCCACAAGAGAAAGCAGGAAAGATCTAAAATCAACACCTTAACATCACAATTAAAAGAACTAGAGAAGCAAGAGCAAACAAATTCAAAAGCTAGCAAAAGGCAAGAAGTAACTAAGATAAGAGCAGAACTGAAGGAGATAGAGACACAAAAAAATCCTTCAACAAATCAATGAATCCAGGAGCTAGTTTTTTGAAATGAATAACAAAATTGATAGACCACTAGCAAGACTAATAAAGAAGAAAAGAGAGAAGAATCAAGTAGACACAATAAAAAAAAATGATAAAGGGGATATCACCACCGATCCCACAGAAATACAAACCACCATGAGAGAATACTATAAACACCTCTATGCAAATAAACTACAAAATCTAGAAGAAATGGATAAATTGCTGGACACATACACCTGCCCAAGACTAAACCAGGAAGAAGCTGAATCCCTGAATAGACCAATAACAGGCTCTGAAATTGAGGCAACAATAAATAACCTACCAACGAAAAAAGTCCAGGACCAGACGGATTCACAGCAGATTTCTACTAGAGGTACAAAGAGGAGCTGGTACCATTCCTTCTGAAAGTATTCCAATCAATAGAAAAAGGGACAATCCTCCCTAACTCATTTTATGAGGCCAGCATCATCCTGATACCAAAACCTGGCAGAGACACAACAGAAAAAGAATTTTAGACCAATATCCCTGATAAACATTGATGTCAAAATCCTCAATAAAATACTGGCAAACCAAATCCAGCAACACATCAAAAACTTATCCACCAGATCAAGTTGGCTTCGTCCCTGGGATGCAAAGCTGGTTTAACACATGCAAATCAATAAATGTAACCCATCACATAAACAGAACCATGACAAAACCCACATGATTATCTCAATAGATGCAGAAAAGGCCTTTGAGAAAATTCAACAGCTCCTTCATGCTGAAAACTCTCAATAAACTAGGTATTGATGGAATGTATCTCAAAATAATAAGAGGTATTTATGACAAACCCACAGCCAATATCATAATGAATGGGCAAAAAGTGGAAACATTCCCTTTGAAAACAGGCACAAGACAGGGATGCCCCCTCTCACCACTCCTATTCAACTAATGTTGGAACTTCTGGCAAGGGCAATCAGGCAGGAGAAAGAAATAAAGGGTATTCAATTAGGAAAAGAGGAAGTCAAATTGTCCCTGTTTGCAGATGACATGATTGTATATTTAGAAAACCCCATCGTCTCAACCCAAAACCTCCTTAAGCTGATAAGCAACTTCAGCAAAGTCTCAGGATACAAAATCAATCTGCAAAAATCACAAGCATTCTTATACACCAATAACAGACAAACAGAGAGCCAAATCATGAGTGAACTCCCATTCACAATTACTACAAGGAGAATAAAATACCTAGCAATCCAACTTACAGGGGATGTGAAGGACATCTTCAAGGAGAACTACAAACCACTGCTCAACAAAATAAAAGAGGACACAAACAAATGGAAGAACATTCCAGGCTCATGGATAGGAAGAATTAGTCTCATGAAAATGCCCATACTGTCCAAGGTAATTTATAGATTCAATGCCATCTCCATCAAGCTACCAATGACTTTCTTCACAGATTTGGAAAAAACTACTTTAAAGTTCACATGGAACCAAAACAGAGCTTGCAGAGCGAAGGCAATCCTAAGCAAAAAGAACAAAGCTGGAGGCATCCGCTACCTGACTTTAAACTATACTACAAGGCTACAGTAACCAAAACAGCATGATACTGGAACCAAAGCAGATATATAGACCAATGGAACAGAACAGAGGCCTCAGAAATAACACCACACATCTACAACCATCTGATCTTTGACAAATCTGACAAAAACAAGAAATGGGGAAAGGATTCCCTATTTAATAAATG
>NW_012101366.1:1924836-1948885 GCF_000951045.1 Mandrillus leucophaeus
GATTCCCTATTTAATAAATGATGCTGGGAAAACTGGCTAGCCATATGTAGAAAGCTGAAACTGGATCCCTTCCTTTACCTGATAGAAAAATTAACTCAAGATTGATGAAAGACATAAATGTTAGACCGATCACCATAAAATCCCCAGAAGAAAACCTAGACAATACCATTCAGGCCATGGGCATGGGCAAGGACTTCATGACTAAAACACCAAAAGCAATGGCAACAAAAGCCAACATAGACAAATTGGATCTAATTAAACTAAAGAGCTTCTGCACAGCAAAAGAAACCACCATCAGAGTGAACAGGCAGCCTACAGAATGGGAGAAAATTTTTGCCATCTACCCATCTGACAAAGGGCTAATATGAAGAATCTACAAAGAACTTAAACAAATTTACAAGAAAAAAACAAACAACCCTATCAAAAAGTAGGCAAAGGATATGAACACTTTCAAAAGAAGACATTTATGCAGCCAACAGACACAGGAATAAATGCTCGTCTTCACTGGTCATCAGAGAAATGCAAATCAAAACCACAATGAAATACCATCTCTCACCAGTTAGAATGGCAATCATTAAAAAGTCAGGAAACAACAGGTGCTGGAGAGGATGTAGAGAATTAGGAACACTTTTACACTGTTGGTGGGAAGGTAAACTAGTTCAACCATTGTGGAAGACAGTGTGGCGATTCCTCAAGGATCTAGAACTAGAAATACCATTTGACCCAGCAATCCCATTACTGGGTATATACCAGTAAATATAAGGATTATAAATCATGCTACTATAAAGACACATGCACGCATATGTTTATTGTGGCACTATTCACAATAGCAAAAACTTGGAACCAACCCAAATGTCCATCAATGATAGACAGGATTAAGAAATGTGGCACATATAAACCACGGAATACTATGCAGCCATAAAAATTGAGTTTGTGCCCTTTGTAGGGACATGGATGAAGCTGGAAACTATCATTGCGAGCAAACTATCGCAAGGACAGAAAACCAAACACCGCATGTTCTCACTCATAGGTGGAAATTGAATAATTAGAACATTTGGACACAGGTCAGGGAATATCACACACCAGGGCCTGTTGTGGGGTGTGGGGGTGGGGGAAGTATAGCATTAGGAGAAATACCTAATGTAAATGACAAGTTAATGGGTGCAGCAAACCAACACAGCACATGTATACTTATGTAACAAACCTGCACGTTGTGCACATGTACCCTAGAACTTAAAGTATAACAAAAAAGTAAAAATAAATAAATAAATAAATAAATAAGCATATACCCAACCACATTGGCTGGAGCCGGCTTTTACCCATTAGCGCCATCTACTGGCAGTTCGCTTGAACTGCACATCCCAGCATATAACCTGTGGAGAGAAGGGCATAGGTCTATAGAAGCAAAGCCCAAAGACCCTATCCAACATCCTCTACAGTCACAACCCCTGGGGTAACGGGAGGAAGGGAAGGAGAAAAAAAATACAATAATATAGGGAAAAAAGAAAGAAGAGAAATCCTACCCACATGAAAATAATTACAAAAATTAAAAGTTCCATCTTCTTCAGATGAGAAGAAACCATTATAAAAATTCTGGCATCATGAGAAATCTAAGTGTACTGATACTACCAGAGGATCACAGCAGCTCTCCAACAATGGTTCCTAACCAAAATGGAAACTGATAAATGAAAGCTAAAGAATTCAAAGCATGGATTGCAAAGAAGCTGAATGAGATCCTAGACAAGATTGAAAATCATCATCAATGACAACAACAAATGATCTAAAGCAATCCAGGAAATGAAGAAAGAGATAAACATCTTAAAAAGAAATCAATCCAAGCTTCTGGAATTGAAAAACTCACTTAAGGAATTTCAAAATAGAATGGAATGCTATAGCAATAGACTGGACAAAGCAGAGAAGTAATTGCAGAACTTGAAGAACAAGTCTTTCAAATTAACCCTGTCAGATAAAAGTAAGAAAAAAGAATTTTAAAGAAGGAATAAAGTTTTCAACAAATATGGACTTACGTAAACTACCAAACCTATAATTTATTGACATTCCTAGGAGAGAAGCAAAAAAAGCAAATGACCTGGAAAACATATTTGTCAGAATAATTCAAGAAAATTTCCCTAATCTTGCTTGAGAGAGATACATACAGATACAAGAAATCCAGGGAACACCTGCAAGACCCTATACAAAATAAACATCACCAAGGCATATCATTACCAGACTCTCCATGGGCAACACAAAAGAAAAAATCAAAGGCATTTAAAGAAAAAGGTCATATCACTTACAAAGGGAACCCCATGAAGTTAACAGTGGACTTCCAAGTAGAAATCTTACAAGTAAGGAGAGATTGGGGACCTATTTTCAGCATTTTAAAGAAAAAAAAAATCCAATCAAGATCTTCATATCCCACCAACTAAGCTGATAAACAGTGGAGAAATAATTAATTTTTTTCCCAGAAAGGCAAGCACTAAGGGAATTGGTTACTACTAGACCACCCTTAGCAGAGATCCTTAAGGTAGTTCTGAGCTTGGAAACAAAAGAATGATACATACTACCACAAAAACACACTGAGATATATAGCACACAGACCTTATAAAGCAACCACAAAATAGAAACTACAAAGCAACCAGCTAACAACTTCAAGATAGGATCAAAACCTTACATATCAGTATTAACCTTGAATGCAAATTATCTAAATGCTCCAGTTAAAAGGCACAAAATTGCAAGTTGAATAAAAAAACAAGACTCATCCATCTGCTGTCTTCAAGAGACTCATCTCACATGTAATGACACCCACAGGCTCAAAGTAAAGTGTTGTAGAAAAATCTATCACACTGACAGAAAACAAAAAAGAGCAGAGGTTATTATTATATCAGATAAAACAGACTTTGAACCAACAACAGTAAAAAAAAAAAAAAAAAAAGGGACAAGGAAGGGCATTACTTAATGATAAAGGGTTTAATTCAACAAGAAAGCTTAACTATCCTAAATATATATGCACCTAACATTGGAGCACTCAGATTCATAAAACAAGTACTTCCAGGCCTGAGAAAAGACTTAGACAACTACACAGTAATAGTCAGAATAGCATTGTAGAACCAAAAAATATCTAGCCATAGAACACAGGATTTGTTACATGATTTAAAGTAGAGGTATCCAATATTTTGACTTTCCTGGGCCACATTGGAAGAAGAATTGTCTTGGGCCACACAAAAAATATACTAACACTAACAACAGCTCATGAACTAAAAAAAATGCTAAAATCTCATAATTTTTAAGAAATATGTTGGGCCACATTCAAAGCCATTCTGAGCTATATGCAGCCCATGGGCCATGGGTTGAACAAGCTTGAATTAAAGAGGACAAATATTGTCAGGCACTTAAGGTAGTATCTAATGAAAGCCATTATACACAATACAATCAAAGAAAAGGAGCAAACAGAGATATGGAAGCCCAGAAATTCAACAAATTTATATTGTGCTTGCTGCCAATTAGCTTTTCTGAAAGCAGAGGCTGTGGTGAAGTTTTTAGAGATTAACAGCTATGGAAGGGAAAGGGAAGATGTAGAAAGGGTCAAAGGGGAAGTCTGGATTCAAGCCCTATAAAACCTCTGTCATCCTTACAGCAAGATCTGGAATTAGAATTATGCTAGAGTTATGCAGCATGCAGCTGAAATGACCAAGCTTTTCTAATCCCATCTTGACTAGTCACTGGAGGTGGGCTGCCCTGGGAAATAGTGATCCTTGGCCAGACAGTACACTGTAGCTGAGGCAAACCCTGAAGGAGCTGACAGATGGAGGCTGCCTGCTGATAGACAGGGGAACATGTCCTTCTATGAAGTGAGGTCTAAGTGGCACATCTTGTCCACGACAGCGCTCCAATTTGATTCCTGCCATCATGTTAGGCTCTATGGATGGTGCCATTGGGCACAATTTTTAGAATGCCATTCTAAGTTTGATGATGAGGACTTAGGTTTTGTATCAATTTTTACATACCTGAAGCTCCTAATGTAGCCACCCACTATAATGCTTCACACTGAGCGCCAACTTTCAGCCTTATTTAGTTGTTGGAATCTTCAATTCACCAATAAACTGGTTCAGTTTGATTGACAAGTCTTGAAATATTATTATTTATTTAGGGTCTCCTAATCAACTATGTGTATATGTGTATCCTGAACTCACCAAAAAAAACCACATGCCAGTAAAAGATCATCATCATCTAGTGAATTAGAAAAGGTTAGGTTTGCCCAATGAAGAAACAAAGATTTTCTCACATTTCTTAACTCTGAAAAATGACATCCACTTTTGGAGAAAAGAAAATTATAGATTATATAAAGTATTATCACAAGCATATTAAGGATGCATACAAATGAAGTCAAGGAATAAGACTGAGCTCCAGAGAGGTAAATAAGGAGGAGATTAAAAATACTGTTGCCACATGTAATGTTAGTGCATTCCTTTTAGGCCCAGCACGGTGGCTCATGCCTGTAATCCTAGCACTTTGGGAGGCTAAAGTGGGCAGATTACTTTGAGCCCACGAGTTTGAGACTAGCTTGGCCAATGTGGTGAAACCCTGTCTCTACAAAAAGTACAAAAATTAGCAGGACGCGGTGGCACACACCTGTGGGCCCAGTTACTTGCAGGGCTGAGGCAGAAGGATTGCTTGAACACAGGAGGCAGAGGTTGCAGTGGGCCGAGATCGTGCCACTGCACTCCAGCCTGGGTGACAAAGTGAGACCCTGTCTCAAAAAAAAAAAAAAAAAAAAAGTAAAACATAATGTTATGAGTCCACAATAAATGAATGGTATCTAAAAAAATTTGTTAGTAATATTTTTCATTCCTGGCTATGTACTGATATTTAAAATATAAAAATATCCTGTGATTTTCTAGAATATTTGACAAGATTACATTAATAATGTTCTTGGGAAAAGTTCTTCCTTTATATTTTCTTGTGTGTTTGCCCTGAAAAAACTCAGTCATTTCCAGGAAAAAAAAAAGGAAATACAAAGATTAACCTTCTAAAATCTTTCTCATCAATCTTTGTCTTTGAAAATTTTCAATTCTTTTAGCCAAAGAAATGGGAGGCTGTGTGTAGCTTAAGTCAGAAAGAGCAAGATGCATTTGCCTTCTGTGACTCCTTCTCAGACTATAAGTAGAATAAGGCTACATGCTCCAGGTAGTCCAAGTCAGGTGAAACACTGGCCTTACCCAAAATTTTTAGCCTAGACATTAGTATTGTATACATTCTACACCCAGTTCCAGGTTTCCAGTAACTTAACTATCTGCAGACATTTGTCACAGTAGTAGCAGTTAAGAAATGTTCACAATCTTGTACTTCGTGGACAAGAAAATATTTTCCAGTGTCTTGATGTTTATTGTCATAGTGCAAAATGCTTCGTACAGCAGATAATGTTCCTCTTTTAAACTTATCACTCTTCTGTGAAGTGTTTTTTCTTGCCTCTGGAAGTCATCTCAACATTTGTTCTTGTTCTCCATCTTGTCTGAGTTTTCTTAATTACAAATTATTTTATGAATTGTATCACACCTGCATAATAATAAAATTGTGAATTATTCTGACAAGTGCCAGAGTTTGGTTCCTTTGAAGAGTTTTATTGATCTCACTGTGCATTATTCTGCCTCAAAGTGTACATCATACTGTAATTCAGAATGTAATGTCTTGATTGATTTGCAGCCAGACTGACAAAAAACACAGCAGTCATGGCAAAGTTTCCCAGTTTGACTTAATGGAGTGTTAACTGAGAAGCATAATTTTGACCTTTTAATGAGTAGGCCTTTGGTATTTTTTCCAAACAGCACTATCCAAGGGAAAGGAAGTGATTTATATTAACCCACAGGACACACTTAATTGGGAGGACTGTCTAATTGAGACATCTTCCAGATACTCCATTTAAACATAATGATGTATAATAACAGTAACTGCGACTTAATTAGGAGACTAATTCTACTACATCAGAAAGTAACCAAAGTGCTGAATGGTGTTGCTTTCCTATTAAAGAGGTAAATTTCTTATAGACTCAGAAATTATACTGTTACTTTTCTAATGTCTAAATTCCTAGATATTGGAAATACTTCCTAGTATTTTAGCCCCATTGCTATCCTGAAATTCCAATTAAAAATGGTCAATCAATTTAATTAGGACTATTTTTACTAGGATTATTATCTTGGAAAATATAAGGGAAAATAATGAGGATTTATCAAGTGTTTATGCTATGTCATGGGTCATTTTACTTATGTAAACATATGATATCTCCTTTGATCTTCACAAGATATTACTGCTCCTATTTTACAAATGGAGAACCTGCAGCTCAAAAGATTCAAGCAACTGGACTGAGGTTATATAACAAATAAAAGTCCAGGTGAGATGATGGATATGTTAATTAGCTTGATATAATTCTATATTGTATTCATAAATCTTGACATCATTTTGTAACCCATAAATACATATAGCTATAATTTGTCAATTTACAATTTTAAAAATAAAATAAATATGATAAAATATCCAAGTAAGCTCCAAGCCTTAATCTATTTTCTGCCTCTTTGTAGCTATGGGTTCCTTGTTTCATAACAAGGGTTAATACGATGTTAGCATTGAGCCTTTTTAAAAAAAATACCTGTGATGAATAAATGGAAATAAGTTTGAATGCTTCTTCCAAACTCACTTATCAGTACCGAGTCCAGTTGATGATTCATTTATTTGCATAAACAGTTTGTATTTTCCCATATTCAACTCAGTTCCAGTAGGTGAAAGTAAAATCAGAAAAACATGACAAGTAGGTTAAGAGCTGCCACCACTAAAACTACATTTTCTAAGAAAGCTAAGACAGATAGAGTCAAAAGTATCATTTACCTAAGACCTAAAAGGCACATTCTTAACCTAGAAAATGTTTTTTTAAGTTTTACTGAGGCTGGCGATCTTTATCCCAGCCCCCCTTTCTGGATGCATGTAATGATACTCTAGGATGTATCTACAAACCTTCCAGGCAAATGCTACTTTATGTTGGCTTTGAGACAAACTTCACAAACACATATACACATCCTCTCCACCACCACTACCACCACCATCACTCTATACTCTTTTATCCCAAAGCAATAACTGCTATTAGACGTGTATGCTTTGTACATACACCAGAATGAAGTAAAGAGAGTGGAGACAATTTTCCAAATTGGGCATCCAAATCTTCTGTTTAGGAAAAAACAAAACAAAACAAAATAAATGATTTGCTTGTCTGCATTGATCAAATTCTCCAGCTGAGTGCTTGCTCTGTGTTTTGCTCTACCTGTATAGGTGTATCTAGAATAATGCCAAGAAAAAATAATAGTATAATATTTGCATATTTTTGAAACTAAGTCAAAATAATTTTCTGTAAATTTAAAAAGAAGAACTAATACAAATTGGCTCAAATTATTTTATTTATCAATTATCTCAACTTGGAAGCAATAGACTACTTCAGGTTGCTTCTCATTATTCAAGTGATCATTTCTTTTTACTATTTTTTTCCTGATTTAAAAAAATGACACAGACCCTAAGAGTTTATAGGAATTGCGTGACTTAAATTATAGGAGGCACACTTTTCTGTAATGCTGAACATAAATATTTATATCAGGGTCATGCTTGAGGTATCTTTAGAACTTTAGCAAACAGAGATTCTTGTTAAAAAAATTTTTTTAAGCAGTTTTCCCCCTTTAAATAAATGTTGTATAAAAGCACAATATATGTATGCCTGAAAGAGCCAAAGTTTAATATACCTAAATGGATATAGGTGCTTGCAATATATGTAAATGTGTATATATGAATATGTATACTTCAGAAACTCCTTTATCCATTTAGGTATATTAACATAGAAGGGTAATTGACTTGATGAAATCGATACTTTAGCACCTAGCAAAAGGATAACTGACTGGCTCACGCTGAAGAAATGAGTGTTTATTCAAAAACATATTGAGCCCGTGTGTTGTGCCAATCTTTGTGTAAGATAACAAGTGTAGAAAACACTCTTTCTTGCTGACGAGTATGTGGGGTTCAAGAAGAGACAGGGAAGGTGAGCGAGTGTTATTTTTTACATGAAAGAATGACTGCCAAACTATGATTATTCAGACATGGGTATTTGGCAGACATTTTCTTGAAAATGACCAAAATAAGCTTGTTACTCCAAAGCAATAATTGAAAATGTTGATTGCTAATGATAAAATTTAATCTTTTAACAAAAATTTCAATTTTTGGAAAACTTACATCGACTGCCCTGAGCTCGAAAGCTTCCCAATACTTAAGACTTTTTGGAAGATATTGGTGATATTAATGATTTTGGAATTATGATACTATATAAAATGTGTCAAGATTTGGAAGTTCTACGTAACTGAATAAACCAATAATTTTCAAATATAAATGTACAATGTTACAAAGTTATACATGGTGAAAAGTTCTATTCAACATATGATATAGATGAATAGATTTTCATGTAACAGAGCAGGAAAAAATGCACTGATATGGTTTCAAATTCCACATCAAAACTCATCTTTAAGTAACTACTATTGCTGAGTTTTGGTGTAATATCAAAGAAGAATATTTACGATTACCTAAAAAACGCTAGCAAAATACTCCTTTGTCCCACAACGTTTTTTAGTGAGGCCGAAATTTTGCTACATATGACAATCAAAACAGCTGTTGCAAAAGATTAAATGCTGAAGCAGAATCAGAAATCAAGAGATTTGCGAAACTGTAACACAATGTCACTTTTCTCATATTTCTTAGTCAGAAAATATATTCTTTTAGAAAAATATTTTTCAAGTTTTTATTTATAATAAAGTAAATATCAATACATACAATCCAGATAAGCAAAATATCTTTGGTGTGCTCAGTCATTTCTAAGAGTGTAAGGGGTACTGAAACCACAGAGTTTGAGAACCCCTAGTTTTCAAGAGAGAGTCTAGCTATCCACGTGAGGCCATGAAGGGAGTTGGATCCCCACTGGGGCATTTTAGAAAAGAAGAAAGGCTGAAAATCAATGAACTATGTCATTCGTGAAATAGCTGCCTTTTGAGTCCTTAAAATTCTGTCATAGTTACTTTAAAATCCCAATGCTCGGGGAGCAGGAATGGGTAAGGATGAATCTTTTAGTTTTGCATTGTTTCAGGGAGAAAAGGAAGGCAGAGACATATTACGAAGAACTGAGATAAAAATGAATAAGAAAGAACTGATTGTGGAGGGTGGAAAAGTGCTGGGGAGCCCTGAAGGAAAGGAAATAAGTGATCTTCTTTTGTTTTATGCCAGATTTCATTAAACCCCAGCAATAGAGTTGAAGCATGGTATGGAGTGAACTCAACAGATGTTAAGAAGAAAATGAATTTCATTTGAGGAAAGAATACACAGGATGACTCTGGGATTTCTGGAACAATGGCTAGGTGTTTTGTAGAAGATTATTGACACACAGGTCTAGCTTTCTGCCTTCATGTGGTTCTCAAGATTCCTACCTGTAAATAACAAGCCAGGGAACCCTTGGTGTTCTGTGATTAAAACACAAGATACCTTGAGTATCAGAGAGCATCTGTTTGAACCAGCTTATTTTACAGAAGAAGAAACCAAAATCTTGAGTAGGAAAATGATTTTCCCACATAATGGCAGAGCTAGCACTAGAATCCTACCTTTCTGACTTTTGAATCAGCAGCATTTATAAATACAAAGAAAAATGATACCTTAAATTATTCCAGATAGATCAAGAGATCCATTTCATTCTAAATGTTCAGAATATCTTTGACCAATGTAAATGCTTTGTAATCTAGATTAGAACTCACTGCATATGTCAAAGCTAGATTAATCAAAATAGACTGGTTTTTCCATATGAGATGTTTTAAAGAGGAATGCCAAACATCTGCAAACACAGCTTAAATCCTATTTCATTAATTCCATCTGCAACTACATTTGCTTTATCCTGTATAGTAGGGGTCACATTTCCCTCTTTAAATGTATTGCATCACCCTTGTTGATGATGTGTACAGTACTATATCTCAGTATTACCATGTGAGTCTATTTCTTTGTGAATAGGTCACAATAATGATACAATGTGCCATCCAGAAAACTCTTGATTCCCCACATTAAAAAAAGAAACAGGGTGTGGATAATACAAAATGGTGAGTAATCCAAAAGACATTTACATTTGTAATGTGCTTTGTGCTAACAATAAACATGGACATAATTATGTTTTGAAAGTTCCCTTCAAACAAATGAAGTCACTTTCTAAACATCTCACTTTTCTTGTTTTTGCTGTTTAATTATCCATACCCTATTGCACACCCTTCCTTTCGTATACTTTATGATAGTTATGTCTACAACTTCTAAAGGAACACTTATTTCAGAGACATAAAGAACCTGGTAAATAAGACAGTTGAAATAGAGCAAATGTTTACTTCCTATGTGGCTATTTTCTTATCTTTCACCCTTAGTAGAAATTTGTTTTTGTTGATGGTATTCTTGACCAAAGGGCCTAAATTCTGCTTCAGAATCCTTCTCCCAATAGTTGTGTTGGACTGAGGCAAGAAGACTAATTTGACACCCTTAGTCTAGTCACTTTCCTAATAATGCTCACTCCTTATCCAATGACACATAGTTGGTTAGCTATACAGCCAAGTCTAGAATGCGGAACTCCTCATTTCAAGTCTGTTATGATTTTGTAGCCCCTTTTACTGTCAAAAATCTCATTTCTTTAGATATAATGAGTTAACTGAGTAAACTCATTTGGGTTACATGAGTATGTACAATATAATTTTTACATCTTAAAAAGACAGTAAAATTTGATTCTCAAAACTTACCATGTAGATGATTACAGTTAACCTATATTATCATTTATTCATTCCCAATGTATTAATACATTCATACAAGTATTTTCAAAGAACATTATAGAACCTCATTTCTTGCAATTTTTTTAAGTAACTTACTTTTTTTGTTTTTGTTTTTTGTTTTTTTGAGACAGAGTCTTGCTCTGTTGCCCAGGCTAGAGTGCAGTGGCTTGATCTCAGCTCACTGCAACTTCTGCCTCCCAATCCAAGCAATTCTCGTGTCTCAGCCTCCTGAGTAGCTGGGACTACGGGAACATGCCTCCATACCCGGCTAATTTTTGTGTTTTTAGTAGAAACAGGGCTTCGTCATGTTGGCCAGACTGGTCTCAAACTCCTTACTTCAAGCAATCTGCCCGCCTTGGCCTCCCAAAGTGCTGGAATTACACGTGTGAGCCACCGCATCCGGCCTAAGTAACTCACATTTTAATATTGATAACTCCTTAAAGATATTTAAAATCCAAACAATCATCACTCACACACATATGCAGGACAGTTTTCTGGGTGGCCTTGGATTGATTCAATTCCCCATCCCCTGCACTTTTCTTTTAAAGTTCTGTAGAATGTGCTGGCAATGCAACACTCTGTGACAGGGAGGGACTGGCTGGAATAGCCCAGGCTCTGTTGCAGTCTCCCCTGCCCTGCCCAGCAGAAACATGGCTTTCTACCAAGCACATGACTTCCACTGATCCCTAATGTGACTGCCACATATGTTATTTGTAACCATCCCACTTAATTCCACTATTAAATAGTGAAACAGGCTACTTTCAAATGTCTTCTACATGATGAATACTTGTCCCTCAAATGCTTTAGCCCAGGAAATCATGTGACCCCCTGAGATATAAAACTAAGGGCAGGCTGCTTTTTGAGGTCCCTTAGCTGTAGGGCAAGTGCAGCACATGCAGTAGAGATTCCATGTATCCCAGGCAGCTTTCCTGAGCCTTGGGCAACTGCAGCACAATGAATCCTGGGAGTTTGTCATCCCTTGCTGCCTATCTATAAGTAATAAATCTGCTTCATGTAACTTGTGTGTGAGAGTGTTCATTCTCACTGAACTGAGGCAAGTTGATAACCAGTGCACAATACACCTGCTTAACAATATAGATCTATCTGAATTATACATTTGGTGTAGTAGAAACTGGCTAATTGGTATCCCAATCTAAGTGCTGATCCACTACTAGAAGCTTGCACCAGAGTGTAAATCAACGAACAGCTTCTTTCATCAAGAAAGTTGTTACTGAATTCAACTGTGTCCTTAGTAACATATTTGGTCTACATCTAGAGCAAGTTCCTTCTAATCAAAGATCAGTAATTTAGTTGGGCAGTCCATTCATGGATCATACTTTTTTTTTTTAATTTTTGTAGGTACACAATAGGGGTATATATTTACGGGGTACATGAGCTATTTTGCTACAGGTATGCAATGAGTAATAATCACATCATGGATAATGGGGTATTCATCCCCTCAAACATTTATACTTTGTGTTACAAACCACTCAGTTATACCCTTTTAGTTATTTTAAAATATACAAATAAATTATTATTGACTATAGTCCTCCTGTTATGCTATCAAATAACAGGTATTATTCATTCTTTCTATTGTTTTGTGTACTCGTTAACCATCCCCACCTCCCTCTGACTCCTCCACTACCCTTTCCAACTGCTGGTAACCATCCTTCTATTCTCTATCTCCGTGAGTTCAACTGTTTGAATCTTAGATTCCACAAATAAGTGAGAGCATATGATGTTTGTCTTTCTGTGCCTGGCTTATTTCACTAAACATAATGACCTCCAGTTCCATCCATGTTATTGCAAATTACAGGATCTTTTTCTTTTTTATGGTTGAATAGTACTCCATTGTATATAAGTACCACATTTTCTGTATCCATTCATCTACTGATGGACATTTAGGTTGCTTCCAAGTCTTGGCTATTGTGAACAGTGCTGCAACAAACATAGGAGTGAAGATATCTCTTCACTATACTGATTTCCTTTCTTTTAGATATGTGCCCAGCAGTGGGTTTGCTGGATCATATGGTAGCTCTATTTTTAGTTTTTTGAGGGACCACCAAACTGTTCTCCATAGTGGTTGTACTAATTTACATTCTCACCAATGAATAGAGTCTGTCTTTACCACCTAGAATAGAATAGGCTCTGGATAACCGCATATGGAATGAATGATAAAATGAATGCTGTCATTTTTTACGTACACAATTTCAACACACCCTTCCATACTGAGAAAATGCATTTAAGATATATATCTTCACTGTTTACAAGTAGACCAGCATTTGCATTTGTATCTCCTTATCTTATCTTATATAATGCATGCCTTCTCTTGATGTTAGAAGTCCCATACAGAGCAGAAGAAAGCCCTCTTTAGTCTGTAAGTTGTACCTATTACTCACAGTATACACAGTAATAATAGCCAAAATTTATTGCATGTTAGAGGCTGGATTGGATACTTTCAAACTAGTGTCACTAATCCTCATGAAAACTCTCCCAAATAAACCTTATGAGAGCATGTTGCACATGGGAAAACTAAAGGTTATTGGGAGGACCTTGCACAAGCTTGCAATGTAAGTGAAGAAGAGCTGTGATTTGTATCCCACAGGCCGTAATTTTTCTACCACCTCATTCTACCAAGCACGTTGGCTTTCTACCAACCACATGACTTCTACCGGTCCCTAATGTGACTGCCACATATGTATTTGTAACCATCCCACTTAATTCCACTATTATATAGATAGTGAAACAGGCTACTTTCAAATGTCTTCTACATGATGAATACTTGCTCTTCAGCATGGGAACTGTGTGTGTTCTGAAATTTTAATACAGGGATCCTATTTACCAACCAGAATATAACGCTAATATACTTACTGAATGAAAAAATAATTGTGTTTGTGATAGGTCCAACTTCCCTGATAAAATAATCAAGGCACTGGGTAGTTTCTGGATGTAGCTGACTTCAGACTCTGTTAATCAAATAGAATAGTGATTAACAGTGTGGGCTCTGAAGCCAGAGTTGGGTTCCAGGCTAAGATGTTTCATTTATTGGCCACATAACCTTAAGCCAGTTTCATAACCTCTGTGGGCATCAATTTTCTCAATTTTCTATCTGACAGAATTGATTTTAAGATTAAACAAATAAATGTATATAAACCAGTTAACACAGTGACAGGCAAATGATGAATGCTATGTGAATACAGTTATTATTGGTCTAGATTTCTTGTTTCTAATTTCTAGTTTCGTATCTTTGACTGGAAACGTCTCTGCTTTCTAGGAAGAAGATTATGGCAATATTTTTCCTCAGGGAGCATTTCTTGTTTGGGTAAATATGTGAAACATATAACTAAAATCTAATTAATCCTAAAATAGAGAAGAGATCTATGTAGATAAAATATTAAGGAATATGATAGGGATCCTTTAGGGTGATTTAAGTAGCACGTGAATTGACATGCCTGTAGAAAACATCTACTATCCCTAATAAATATGAGAAAAGTATGTGAATTCATAATTAACACTGTTTTACATAAAGGTTGAGAATTCCTTATCTGAAATGCTTGGGACCAGAAGTGTTTCCGATTTCAATGTCGTTTTTCAAATTTTGAAATATTTGTATTATACTTACCAGTTGAACACCCTTAATCCAAGTATCTGGAAATTGTGATGCTCCAATGACAGTTTCCTTTGAGCATCATGTTGGTTCTCAAGAAGTTTCAAATTTTTGAGTACTTCGAATTTTGGAGTTTTGGATTAGGGATACTCCACTTGTATAACCAATAATATTTATAGGCCTCTGGAGCAGCAGTGGCTCAAAGAAAACAGGACTCACCACCTGAAACTCTAACATGATATCGTTCAAACTCTTTATTTTATTTTTTTAAGAATTACTTTTTATATTGCCTTTATTTTAAAATGGTATTTAAAGATGGTGTTATAAGAATTTATAAGAAAAGCATATGTTTTAAGACCTTTCTGTCATTTATTCTGAATGTTTTCATCAGAATAATATTCAATTTTAAATTGAATACTATTTAAAATCATTCTGGGTAATGGCATTTTAGAGAACTCTCCCAACATACTGAAAATCCATGATACAACATAAAAACTAAACTAAACTGCCTTCCAGACTGACTATACAGAGATAAAACTGTTTAATATTTTGGTTTATTAATTAAAACAAATTTTTAAATGACCAAAAAAAGTAATGTCAGCAATTGATAGTAGGCAATGAATCAGCATTTAAACAGTATTCACCCAATGAAGTGTTTTAAAAAATAACATTTTTTTAAACAATACATTCTGTCATTTTGAAAAGGTAATTCTAGAGATTTCTATCTCCTTCACATTGTGTTCTCCACTGTAGGAGAAAATAGTAAAACAGGAATTTTGGTTTTAATGATAAGCATGTCTAAGTACAAACCACAGTTTTTAAAAGTAAGATGAGGAATTGTTGGAATTCTTCAACTAACCAAGTAGTTAATACATTCATGAAATTCATTCTTTTACAAGCCCAAAACAAAGCAATTTACTTACACAAATCTTTAAAAATATTTTTATAATATACCAACTCTAAATTTGATGATCATAGCAAAAGAATTTTATACACAGCATGTTTTGTATTGCTATAAAACAATTCATATAAATATAACTTGTATTGGAATGCAGAGTAATGCATTTGGAATAATACAAAAAATCATGAAGAATATAATACTCATAATCATACCCATATTTCTTTTTAGGCTTTTGTCTGTGAATGCCTTAATGATTCATAGTTAAGAATACATAGCCAATAATTTCACATCTTGGTTTTTTCACTCCTGTTTTCATTGTCATTAACAATTCTTTCTAAAAAATAATTTAATTGCTAGACAACATTTCAACATAAGGATGAATGCTGCAATTTATTTTCTAATATAAGACATTAAGGATAATTACACTCTGTATCTGATAATTAATTCTATTCCAAATATCTTGACACATACATTTTTATTTGCATTTGCTCAGGAAAGAGTCTAGTAACTATCATTATTGGCACAAAAGGGAATGAGTGAACATCATTGACTTACCTGTCACTACGATACAGGAACCAGGATAGATTTGCTAATGTAATACAAGATTGGAATTTTTAAAAAATTTGAATTTCATTTAATTACAAATGAGGCCAAATTATTTTCAATAGCAATTGTATTTATCAACAATTCATTGCTTACATCTATTATGCCTTTGCTTACTTTTGCTTTACATCTACTATCCCGTTGTTTACATCCACTATCCCTGATTCCCTTTTCTTTCTATTTACATGTGTTTAAAAATACTTACATTCACAGAATAAGAAACTTTGATGAATGGCTCTACTTAACTAAGACTCCTTACTTAGAAGTTTAACCATTCAAGTCAAGAATAAGTTTAAATTTTGTCACCTCCACAAAATCACCCAGTTTTCATGAATAAATCTTGCCATTTATTGTTTGTAAAATTATTTTTTCTTATAAAATCACAAAATCCTTTAGTTAAAATTTAAGAAAAATGAAATGTTATAAAAGTTTTAAAAATAATTTTAAGTGATTTTTTTTTTTTTTTTTTTTTTTTTTTTTCCTGAGACAGAGTCTTGCTCTGTCACCCAGGCTGGAGTGCAGTGGCGAGATCTTGGCTCACTGCAGCCTACACCTCCTGGGTTCAAGCGATTCTCCTGCCTTCAAGAGATTCTCCTGCCTCAGCCTCCCAGTCAATTTTTGTATTTTTTAGTAGGGACAGGGTTTCACCATGTTGGCCAGGCTGATCTCAAACTCTTGAGCTCGAATGATCCACCCACCTTGGCCTACCAACATACTGGGAATACAGGCATGAGACACTGCACCCAGATAAAAATGATTTTTAAAGCAAAAAATATGTACATTAAGAATATCAAGACTGTCCTATTTGTTGCAGATATTTTTCCATTTTTTTGCCTCTTAATTTCACTTAAGATTTCTGTGTTTTAGGCACGGACACTTTTAGCTACTTATATCTGTTGATATTTTATTTTGTGATTACTTGCATTTATTTAAATTAAAAAGTTTTTAGAGATCAGATAGATATTCATGTTCTGTTTTTTTCTTTCTAACATTTAAGTATTTTCTTGGTATTTTGTGGTTATGGTGTGAGGTGAAGACCTAATTTTTTCAAATATTTATTCATTTTTCTGATATAAAATATTGAGAAATCTATTTACCATTGATTTTTTATTTTACTTTTATACTATATATAATTCTTATACCCATATTTAGATCAAAATCAGTATGAGTAGATAAAAATAAATTTTCATTGTAATTTCCCATTTTACTGACTTGGCTATGATTTCTTCGTAGCTACATTTCTTTAATTATTGTAGCTTTAAAATACTTTTTAAGACTCATCCTTTTGTCCCTTTTTTAAAATGTTCTTAGATATGTTTACTGTTTGTTTTGCCAAATGAATATAGCAAGCATTTCAGTAAATATCTTATTAGAGTTACAAATGGATTTTTGTGATGCTTCTTAAATTTTTGCTAGGCTGTGCATCTTTATAATATTTAGTTTTACCATCCCCCAAAAATGGCATGTTAATCTACTCACATGTCTTATTAAATTGATTTGAATAATAATAACCACCATTTTTTCATCACTTAACATGTTTTATTAATATGTGACACCTCAATGTATTCACAAAATCTAAGAAATTTATACATATATATTGTTGTATACTTATCCCTATTTTAACCCTGAGAAATATTGAAGCTCTAAAAAGTTATGTGAATTATTGATGACCATAAAGGTAGCAAATCACAGCTAGATATGATTCTATTTTTTTTCTGTATAAACTCTCCCTTTTTGTACTAAAATTTTTTACATAGGTTATTTCAGCATTTTACTTTTTCCTCGCTGTTACGTTCACAATGTTTTTGCATTGATTTATCATTAATTATTAAACTGAAATTTTTTCTACACTAATTTATAGTATTGTTGTATGTTGGTACATGTTTTAGGGAAATTCAAGATAATTATATATGACTACACCATAAATTAATTCTCTATATTTGGAAATGTGGGTATTTGTGCTACTTCCTTTTATTCTTTCTATAAACAATGATGTGATTATATATCCTTGAAGAAAATTTGCAGTTGCACGCAATTAATTGTGTAGTATGTATTCCCAGGGATGGAAATGTTGGCCAAATTAATGCATATTTTAAAGAGATTTTATATGAAGTGACCTCAAAAAAATGCAATAATGTACATTTCTAGCAACTGTGCATGAAAGTATGCATTTCCCTAGAGGCTTGTAAAAACATAGTAAAGTTAATATTTAACATTGGCTTATTTTTTCCCAGGCCCAGTTCTAAGCACTACGGTATATTTACTCATTTAGTACTCAAAATAACTCTTGAGGTATTAACTAATATTTGTCCCATTTACTGAAGTAGGAAAAAAGACACAGAGACATCAAGTAACTTTCCCAAATTAATCTATTAGCTAATAAGTGGTTATCAGAATTTAAACTGAATCACTTTGATCTATACCAGTTTTTAAAATTTAATCAAAATACAAATTAATTGCTAGTATGATTTGCAAGGCTAAACATTTTCACATGTATATACTTCATTTTTATTTCATCATTTGTAAGGTTCCTCTTTTTCTGTTCAACTTTACTAATGTATAATTTACATATAAAAATTTCTAGCTATGTCAAGTGTCAGGTTCCACATGTTTTGGGAAATATATTCAAACATATAATCAACATTACAATCAAGATATAGAATATTTCCATCATCCCAAAAAGTTCCCTCTTGTCCCTTTGAAGTTAATAACCTCTTCCCCAAGCCCAAGTAAACAAAGCTACACTTCTTTTGTCAATTTAGATTAGTTCTACTCATTCTAGAATTTCATGCAAATAGTATCACATAGGATGTTTTGTTTTCTGTCTGACTTCTTTTGTCAAAAAATCTTGTTGAGATTTACCCATGTTTTTCCATATGTGAGCAGTCCACTAATTTTTATTTTTGAATACTACTCCATTGTATACATATGTCAGAATTGCTTTATATAGTCACCGTGATAGACATTTGGGTTGTGTAATGAAGAGTCTGGACTCCACTTTAATGTTTAATTTTTGACAGTTTTTAAGTCTCACTCCTCCTCCTACCCCTCTTGCTCCATTGTATAGGGATGCTGCTGAGAAAGCTTAGCTGCTCCCTCGTTTGGTGCCAGTGGGAATTTCAACCTGTACAAGCCTGGGCTCACAGGCAGGAATTCTTCCCTCAGCCCCACTCCCAACGCCATAAAGCTGAAAGTCCATCATCTTCCCTTGTTTTCTCAAGCCCTCTTCCACAGCTGTCCTCAAAAAGTTTCATTACATGAGTAATAATCATTTTATGCGTTCTTTGTGTGTGTAGCATCATTGATTTTTGGGAAAAATGGCATACATTCAAAAGCCTGTATGTCATATAAAAAACAAACATAAAAGATAGAAAGAAGCCAGGCAAGCTAGTAACATCAGGACCCAAGAAGTAGCCAAAATAGTGTCAGCAAAGACCTATGGGGGTCCCCTACTCCCGACTCCTAATGTCAATAGAGACCAAGTGAAAAACCTGGACTTTCACTATAATTTGGCAGTAATGATGTGGCACCTTCCGGCACTCAATGGAGTGGAGTCAGAGGAAGCTTGTTGAAATGGAAGATTTAAATATGATCCAAAATTCTGTAACATAATACACAAAATATCCAGATTTCAATGAAAAACTCACTTGTCATGCAAAGAATCAGGGACAGCTCAAACTGATAAGAAAAGACAATCAGGAGATGTCAACAACAACATGATAGTGTTGGAATTATCTCACCAGAATTTTATAGCTGCCAACATAAAAATACTTCAATGAGCAATTACAAACACACTTAGAACAAATGAAATATAGGAAGTCTCAAAGAAGAAATAGAAGATATGAAAAAGAACCAAAGAGATGTCTTAGAACTAAAGATTATAATAACAGAAATGTAAAAACTCAATGGACGGGACTCTGAATTTATCTCCAATATGCAAAGAGATTGGATGTCATTATTTTCATCCTTAAAACAGGAAACAATAAGCTGAATGAACCGAAAGTCAATGACTTTCTTGGGCCCATTGGAAAGGTAAGATCTAAGAGCAAATGACCATGACCACACTGAATCTGGAGACAAGAGAATTTAGAAGTTCACTGCTGAGATCTACGTATTGGAAGCAGAAGCCATTGGAGCCATAAATGGGTAGGAACAATTAAATTACAATTTTGATACATTGTTGGAGGTTGAATTTAGACTAATGTGAGAGTGGGAATCCATTAGGGGCTTCCGTCTTAGCGGGTCTCTGCATTTCTGTATGTTTGTCCCCAGGCACTCCACCAAGTTCTTATGGAGAAGAGTAGAGAAAGGTACTGTTGTGGCTCTGGCAGGGTAAATGAAGAGTTATCATTTTGAAATGACTTAGAATGTTCTCCATAACAAAGGCCTACTCTCCCTACTCTCTTCTATCAATTATCTCCCTATTCCTTTCTATCAATTACTGGAATCTTAACTATAATTGCGGATTTGTTTATTCCTCTGTTCAGTTCTGTCAATACTTGAAGCAGCCATGTTGAAGCTGTGTTACTGGGTGCAAACATATTTTAAATTTTTATGCCTTCTTGATGGATTGGCTTTTTTATTATTATTAAATAATCCCTATTTATCCTCAATATTTCTTGTCATTAAGCCTGCCTTGTAAGATATTAATATAATCATTTCAGAGTTATCATGTAACACGTTTGCATGGTATCTTTCCCATCCTTTTACTTTTAACATGAAAGACTTTATTAGGGCATTATCCCACTGAGTGAATGACATTTCTTCTCCCTAGGCCCCTTTAGACTTCCTGTTTCACCTAAGAGGGTGGGGGAAAATAGCTAAGAAACACTTGTGAAGTCATAGCTCAGGAACACAGGCACAATAAATGATTAATATTTAATCATAAGACTTCCCCGCTTCCCACTAGACTTTACCACTACACAGGAGGGCTCTGTTTTCAAGATAGTGGGCTATGGATGAACAAACTGCAAGGCACAGACTCTCTGTGGGGAGGAGTCCTCAGGGAAGTACAATGTCAACAGGGAAGACACTAGAGGAATTTGAATGCTCTGTCATCCACATCTACAGTTAACATAAAACTCTACATTAAAGGCCTATTACTGGATACATCATGTCCAGCTTTTAACAAATGTAATTACAAAGCATGTGAAACAACTAAAGACTAAAAAGCTAAAAATCCACAGTCTAAAGAAACAAAGCAAGCATCAGAATGCAATCCAGATATGGCACAGATTTTGAATTAGAGGTTTAAAAATACTCTAATATGTAAGGTCTCGACTGGGAAAGTAGACAGCATTCCAGGACTTATGGGTAATGCCACTAAGAAGAAGGAAACTCTAAGAAAGAACAAGAAATGCTAGAAATTAGAAACATCATATGCCTTTTAGTTCATTGATGGTCATATTGTTAATATTTGTCTTATTTCTATTGTCTTTCTTGTACTTAATTTGGGTTTAGTTTACTTTTCTTTATCTATCTTGTTTAGAAGAAGCCTTGATCATGTATTTTAGACCTTGTTTTTTTTTACTAAAATAAGCATTTAAATTTTAAATTTCCATGTAAGCAGTGCTTTACTGACATCTCACAAATTTTAATATGTTGTGTTTTCATGTCTATTTAATTTGTAATATTTTCTAATTTGTGACTTCTTTAACTGTGGTTATTTAGAAGAGGGTTATTTAATTTTTAAATATTTGAGTATTTATAAAGTAACTATTGGCCAGCCATTTTCAATTTAATTTCATTGTAGTAAGAATTTCATTGTGGTAAGAGTTAACCACAGATAATCTGTATGATTTCATTCCTTTTACATTTTTGAGACTCTTTATGGCCAAGAGTTACGTATATATTTGTGAATGTTTCATATGTTCTTAAAAAGAATGTATATATTCTGCTTACTATATGTTACAATCACCAGGTAGTTCAAGTTAGTTGATAGTATTTTCAAGTGTTTTGTATCCTTGCTGATTTGCTATGTACATTTTCTTTTTTTTTCTTTTTGGAGACAGAGTCTCACTCTGTTGCCTAGGCTGGAGTGCAGTGGCATGATCTCGGCTTACTGCAAGCTCTGCCTCCCAGGTTCACACCATTCTCCTGTCTCAGCCTCCCGAGTAGCTGGGACTACAGGCGCCCACCACCATACCTGGCTAATATTTTGTATTTTTAGTAGAGATGGAGTTTCACCATGTTAGCCAGAATGGTCTCGATCTCCTGACCTCATGATCTGCCCGCCTGGCTCCCAAAGTGCTGGGATTACAGGCGTGAGCCGCTGCGCCCAGCCTGCTGTGTACATTTTCTGTCAATTACTGGAATCTTAACTATAATTGTGGATTTGTTTATTCCTTTTTTCAGTGCTGTCAATACTTGAAGCAGCCATGTTGAAGTTGTGTTACTGGGTGCAAACATATTTTAAATTTTTATGCCTTCTTGATGGATTGGCTTTTTTATTATTATTAAATAATCCCTATTTATCCCAGATATTTCTTGTTATTAAGTCTACTTTGTAAGATACTAATATAACCATTTCAGAGTTATCATGTAACATGTTTGCATGGCATATCTTTCTCATCCTTTTACTTTTAACATTTGTATGATGTATATACAATAAAACATATATTTATATATTATGATTTCATATATTGTAAAATCTTTCAATAGACTGTATATATTTGGGCCAGTATATATAAAATATTCCATAATCTCTGCCTCTTAACTGGAACATTTAGATTATATTTAATCAATGCAAGCACTGACATGATGGAGTTTGTCTCATCTTTTCTATTTTTCTCATCTATTTATCCATTTTTTTCTCTATTCCTGCCTTGGTTTAAATCGAATGTATTTTAGTTTGCAAAATAATTTTTGTTTGGCTCATTGCATTTGGGTTTTTTATAACAGTTGCTCAAGGGTTTACTATATTCATCTTTAATATATTGCAATCAATCTTCAAGTAATATTGTGCCATATCACATAAAAAAGTAAAAACTTTACAGTTTTATGTTTCTATTCCCCCTCACATTGCAAACGTTATGTTGCTGATTTAAGTTTGTTGTCTGCCTTTAAAGAGTGTTGAACTTGGTTTTGATTGGCTGTTAAGTAACTTGCAGATGAGCTTGGTTGTTTCAAAACTTAGTTTTAAGTAATATTAGGGAAGTCTTTCAAGATGGATGACTAGAGGCACCGGACATTCAACTCCTCCACAAAGAAGAACTAAAACAGCAAGTATATAATCACACTTTGAATAGAAAATTTAAGAGAGAAGGCTGGAATTCATCAGAGAATTTATAGGAAACACCTGAAACACCAAAGGAGAGAGAGGTAAGGTGGACAGTCTGACCTGGCTAGGATCAGCTGGAAACCTAGAGAGGCTCCCCAGTTTGGGGAAAATGTAAGTGAGAGACTGCCAGCAGTCCACATTTTTACCGTGGACTCTTGTAATCCTAGACACAGGAGAGTCCTTTGACCATTTGCAGGCTCTGAGACTGGCATAGAGAGCTTCCTAGAATCCACTCAATGGCATTTCTCCAGAGAAAGATCTTACTCTGCCTGGGTCCTGCACACCTGCCAAGTCCAAAGTAGCTTCAGCCAGCACCACTTTGAGAGCTCAGCCCCAACTAGACTGCATCCTGTGCTGGATCACAACAGTCACCACATCTTCATATTTCAGGAGCTTCATTGACAACCCACCATGGTCACTAAGAGGGTTGCAGTGGCATGACACCAGTTCGATCAAGTTAAGTGGTAGGTTCTTCATGACTCTAGCATACACAGTGCCCTGCACTCCAGTAAACAGGCCGTGCAGCACACTGGGGAGGCTGCCCCTGAAACAAAAAAACCAAAGCATGCACTGCCCAGAGCCTGAAACTCAGCTGTCTGGAGCCACTGTCATTAACAGTAACTCTGATCCCATCAGCACAAGGGCTGCTATGCACTTGCATGCACCCTGAGGACAGGATTTTCCATTGCTGCCACCCAAGCAAACTGTACAGAGCCTGGGACTGGCCTTCACAGTTTACCATAGACTGCAACTTTGTGCACCACCAGAGGGCCTGAAGACAGGACTTTCTGGTCTGG
>NW_012101366.1:1951540-1953290 GCF_000951045.1 Mandrillus leucophaeus
TGTGTTACTGGGTGCAAACATATTTTAAATTTTTATGCCTTCTTGATGGATTGGCTTTTTTATTATTATTAAATAATCCCTATTTATCCTCAATATTTCTTGTCATTAAGCCTGCCTTGTAAGATATTAATATAATCATTTCAGAGTTATCATGTAACACGTTTGCATGGTATCTTTCCCATCCTTTTACTTTTAACATGAAAGACTTTATTAGGGCATTATCCCACTGAGTGAATGACATTTCTTCTCCCTAGGCCCCTTTAGACTTCCTGTTTCACCTAAGAGGGTGGGGGAAAATAGCTAAGAAACACTTGTGAAGTCATAGCTCAGGAACACAGGCACAATAAATGATTAATATTTAATCATAAGACTTCCCCGCTTCCCACTAGACTTTACCACTACACAGGAGGGCTCTGTTTTCAAGATAGTGGGCTATGGATGAACAAACTGCAAGGCACAGACTCTCTGTGGGGAGGAGTCCTCAGGGAAGTACAATGTCAACAGGGAAGACACTAGAGGAATTTGAATGCTCTGTCATCCACATCTACAGTTAACATAAAACTCTACATTAAAGGCCTATTACTGGATACATCATGTCCAGCTTTTAACAAATGTAATTACAAAGCATGTGAAACAACTAAAGACTAAAAAGCTAAAAATCCACAGTCTAAAGAAACAAAGCAAGCATCAGAATGCAATCCAGATATGGCACAGATTTTGAATTAGAGGTTTAAAAATACTCTAATATGTAAGGTCTCGACTGGGAAAGTAGACAGCATTCCAGGACTTATGGGTAATGCCACTAAGAAGAAGGAAACTCTAAGAAAGAACAAGAAATGCTAGAAATTAGAAACATCATATGCCTTTTAGTTCATTGATGGTCATATTGTTAATATTTGTCTTATTTCTATTGTCTTTCTTGTACTTAATTTGGGTTTAGTTTACTTTTCTTTATCTATCTTGTTTAGAAGAAGCCTTGATCATGTATTTTAGACCTTGTTTTTTTTTACTAAAATAAGCATTTAAATTTTAAATTTCCATGTAAGCAGTGCTTTACTGACATCTCACAAATTTTAATATGTTGTGTTTTCATGTCTATTTAATTTGTAATATTTTCTAATTTGTGACTTCTTTAACTGTGGTTATTTAGAAGAGGGTTATTTAATTTTTAAATATTTGAGTATTTATAAAGTAACTATTGGCCAGCCATTTTCAATTTAATTTCATTGTAGTAAGAATTTCATTGTGGTAAGAGTTAACCACAGATAATCTGTATGATTTCATTCCTTTTACATTTTTGAGACTCTTTATGGCCAAGAGTTACGTATATATTTGTGAATGTTTCATATGTTCTTAAAAAGAATGTATATATTCTGCTTACTATATGTTACAATCACCAGGTAGTTCAAGTTAGTTGATAGTATTTTCAAGTGTTTTGTATCCTTGCTGATTTGCTATGTACATTTTCTTTTTTTTTCTTTTTGGAGACAGAGTCTCACTCTGTTGCCTAGGCTGGAGTGCAGTGGCATGATCTCGGCTTACTGCAAGCTCTGCCTCCCAGGTTCACACCATTCTCCTGTCTCAGCCTCCCGAGTAGCTGGGACTACAGGCGCCCACCACCATACCTGGCTAATATTTTGTATTTTTAGTAGAGATGGAGTTTCACCATGTTAGCCAGAATGGTCTCGATCTCCTGACCTCATGATCTGCCCGCCTGGCTCCCAAAGTGCTGGGATTACAGGCGTGAGCC
>NW_012101366.1:1955090-1958922 GCF_000951045.1 Mandrillus leucophaeus
ATTGCCCTCCCCAGTGCCTGTGCATGCCACAAGAATCCCATGGATTGTCCTTTCCTGTCAGTCTCCCCAGGCAAATACACACACCACCATGCAAGTACTGATATGATGGAGTTTGTCTCATCTCTTCTATTTTTCTCATCTTCTATTTATCCATTTTTCTTATCTTCTATTTATCCATTTTTCTCATCTTCTATTTATGCATTCTAATTACAGCGTCAGAATGCCTGTCACAGTTGGCACCTAATGTGTCTGGAGCTTGCTGTGCCCTGCCTAACAGAGATGCCTATATACACCAATTGGGGAACCTGGGAATAGGTTCTTGCCTACCTGGGACCACCCTCTCCCAGTTCTTGGGCTCACCATCTGGAGGCCTGGGGATTGCCCACCTCATCAGTCACCCCAGTGGCACATGCACACCCCCAGAAGGCCTAACAACAGGTCCAGAAAAACCTGCTGCTGTTGCCCAAGCATGCCACTGGGAGGCCTGGAGATTACTCTGCCCAACCCATCAACACTGGATTATAGGCAGTTCTCCCAGGGATCTGAGGATGAACCTGAGCAGCATGCCACAACCAACGCTGCTGACATCCATATACACATGCTACATGGAGGCCTGGGGACTGGTCCACTTGTGCCACACTGCCACCACTAACATGAGCAAGTACCACCTGGAAGCCCAAGGAACGTCCAGCCACCATACTATAAATATCCATAACATACATGCTGCTCAGGGGCTCAAGAACTCGCCCTCATGCCTGACCCACCACTGTCACTACATGCACCCACAGAAGCCATCTGGAGCCCCAAGAATAGGCTTGCTTGAACCTACTAACCAGAAGGTAAAGAGAAATGTACTGGCACAGAAAACCTATTTAACAAAATAATACCCGAAAACTTCCCAAGTCTAGCAAGAGATTTAAACATTCAGATACTAGAAGCTCAGATAACCCCAAAGGGATACAACCCAGAAAGGTCTTCTCCTAGGTACATTACAGTTTAACTGTCAAAAGTCAAAGACCAAGAGAAATTTCTTAAAAAAAAAAAAAAAAAAAGTGAGCAATAAATACCTAGTCACATATACAGAAACTCCCATTAGAGTAAAAGTGAATTTCTCAGGAGAAACTTTACAGGCTAGGAGATAATATGATGATATACTCAAAGTGCTAAAAGGAAACAACTGTCATTCAATAATACTATACCCAGCAAAGTTGTACTTTGTAAAGATGGAGAAATAAAAACTTTCTCAGGCAAGTAAAAACAGAAGAAATTCATCACCACTAAACTAGACCTATATGAAATGCTTAAGGGAGTTCTACACCTGGAAGTGAAAGGACTATGTCTACCATCATGAAAATACATGAAAGTATGAAACTAACTGGTAGAGTAAACATACAAATGAGAAAAAGAAAGGACTCAAATGTCCCCACTACAGACAAAAACAAACAAACAACAACAACAAAAAACAAAAACAAACAAAAAAAAACAACAAAAAAAACAAGAAATCAAACAATAAGAAAGAAAAGAATATGGAATACACACACACACACAAACAGAAAACAATTAATGAAATGGCAGGAGTAAGTCCTTTCATATAAATAATGAACTTGAATGTCAACAGATTAAATTTTTCACCTAAAAGATATAAACTGTCTGAATGAATAAGAAAACATGGCCCAGTTATATGCTGCCAAGAAGAAACTCACTTCACCTGCAAAGACACATATAGGAGGAAAGTAAAGGAATAAAAACAAATACATGCAAATGGAAATAAAGCTCACAGGAGTAGCTATACTTATATCTTTAAAAAGTAACTTTAAGTCAAAAATAGTAAAAAGAGACCAAACAGGTCATTATATAATGATAAAGGCATCAATTCAACAAGAGGATATAACAATTCTAAATATATATGCACCCAGCATCAGAACACCCAGATATGTAAAGCAGACATTATTATGTGTAAAGGGAGATATAAACTCAATACGGTGATAGTTGTGGATTTTGACACTCCACTGTCGGCAATAGTTAGGTTATCTATATGGAAAATGAGCAAAGAAAGACTGAATTTGATTTGCAGTTTAGACCAGTGGGCCTAACAGACATTTTCAGAACGTTTTATACAACAACTTCAGAATACATATTTTTCTCATCAGCACACAGAATATTCTCTAGGATAAATGATATATTAGGCCACAAAACAAGTCTCAACAAATGTTTAAAAATCAAAATCATATCCAGAATCTTTTCAGACCACAATAGAATAAAACTAGAAATCAATAACAATAAAAACACTGGAAACTGTGCAAATATATGGAAATTAAACAACATGCTCTTGAATGACCATTGAGTCAGTGAGGAAATTAAGAATGAAAAAAAAAGTTTTTGAAACAAATGAAAAAGGAAACACAGTAAACCAAAACCTATGGGATACAGCAAAAGCAGTGCTAAGAGGGAGGTTTACAACAATAAACATCTATATCAAAAAAGTAGAAAGAGTTCAAATAAATAACCTCAAGATGCACCTCAAGGAAATAAGAAAGCAAGAGGAAAAAACCCAAAATTATTAAAAGAAAAGAAATAACAAAGATCAGAGCAAAACCAAACAAAGTAAAGACCAAAAACAAACATGAAGGATCAACAAAATAAAAAGTTGATTTTTTGAAAAGATAAATAAAATTGACAAACTGCTAGCTAGACTAACCAAGACAAGAAGAGAACATTCAGACAAAATCAAAACCGGAAAAGGAGACATTACAACTGACACCACAGAAATACAAAAAAGCCGTCACGGACTACTGTGAACAACTATATGCTAATAAGCTGGAAAACCTACAGAAAATGAATAAATTCCTGGACACATACATCCTACCATATTGAACCATGAAGAAACAGAAAACCTGTACAGGTCAATAATGAGTAATAATATTGACATAGTAGAAAAAGTCTACCAAAAAAGAAAAGGCCAAATTTTACCAAACTTATAAGGAAGAACTAACACCAATTTTTCTTAAAGTATTCAAAAAAATTGAAGAGAATGGAATTCTTCCTAACTCATTCTACAAACCTACGATTACTTTGAAACCAAAACCAGGCAAAGTCACAATTACAAAAAAGAAAACTACAGGCCAATATCCCTGATGAACACATATGTAAAAATCCTCAATAAGTACTAGCAAGCCAAATTCAATAACAAATCAGAAAAAGCCAAAACACCATGATCAAGTGAAACTTATTTCAGGGATGCAAGGATGATTCAACATGTACAAATCAATTAATGTGATACATTGTATCAATAGAATGAAGGATAAAAACCATATGATTGCCTCAATAGATAAAAAAACAGCATTTGATAAAATTCAACAGTCCTTCATGATAAAAATGCTCAACAAACTAGGCATAGAAGGAATATACCTCAACCTAAAAAAGGCCGTATGTGGCAAACCCATAGCTAATATCATAATGAATGGGGAAAATCTGAAAGCCTTTACTCTAAAAAGTAGAATTAGACAAGGATGCCCACTTTCACCACTTCTATTCAACCTTGTACTGAAAGTCCTAGCCACAGTACTCAGGTAACAGAAAAAAATAAAAGGCCACTCAAATTAGAAAAGAGAAAGTCACATAGATCCTCTTTTCAGATAACATTATTGTATATTGAGAAAAACCTCAAGACTCCATCAAAAATCAAATAAATTCAGTAGTTATAGGATACAAAATCAACATGCAAATATCAGTAATTTTTATAAACACTAATAATGAACCAGCTGAAAAAGAAATCAAGAAACCAATCCCATTTACAATTGCTACCAGAAAAAAAAAAAAAAAAAAAAAAAAA
>NW_012101366.1:1958972-1998300 GCF_000951045.1 Mandrillus leucophaeus
AAAAAAAAAAAAAAAAAAAAAAAAAAAAACTAGGAATAAATTTAACCAAGTATATGAAAAACCTCCAGAAAAAAAAAAATTACAAAACACTGATGAAAGAAATTGGACAGAACATAAACAAACGAAAAGACATCCTATGCTCTTGGATTAGAAAAACTAATATTGTTAAAATGATCATAATACCCAAAGCAATCAACAGATTCATTGCCAGCTCTACCAAAATACCAATAGTACTTTTCACAGAAATAGAAAAAACAGTCCTAAAATATGTATGGAACCAAAGAAGAATCTAAATGGCCAAAGCAATCCTGAACAAAATGAACAAAGCCAGAGGCACCACACTACCTGACTTTAACATATATTACAATGTTTGAGTCAACAAAACATCACAGTATTTGTGCCAAAACAGACCAAAACATAGGTCAATGGAAAAGAATAGAGACCCAGAAAGAAACTCATGTATTTATAGCCATATGACTTTTGATAAAGGTGCCAAGAATATACACTAGGGAAAAGATACCCTCTTCAGTAAATGGTGCTGGGAAAATTAGATATCCATATGCAGAAGAATGAAATTAAACACCTGCCTCTCACCATATACATAAATCAACTCAAATTGGATTAAATACTTAAACATAAGGGCTGAAAATATAAAACTATTGGAAGAATATAAAGGGGAAACACTCCAGGCCATTGGTCTAGGAAAATATTTTATGGCTAACACCCTAGAAGCACAGGCAACAAAACCAAAAATAGACAAATGGGATTATATTAAACTAAAAAGCTTCTGCACAGCACAGGAACTAATCAAGAGTAAAAAGACAACCAATGGAATGGAGAAAATATTTGCAAAATAGTCATGTGACAAGGGAGTAATATCTAGAATATACAAAAACACTCAATTCAACAGCAAACAAAACAAACAAAAAAACACCAAACAATCCCATTAAAAAGTGGGCAAAGGATCTAAATAGAGATCTCTCAAAAAAAAAAAAAAAATACACATGGCCAACAACAGTGCATTGAGTATTCATTTGAATGCTTAATATCACTAATCACCAAGGAAATACAAATCAAATCACAATGAAATATTATCTTACCCCAGTTAAAATGGCTATTAGTAAAAAAATAACAATTGCTGGCAAGGATGCAGAGGAAAAACAACGCTCATACACCATTAGTGGAAATGTAAATTAGTATAGCCATTATGGAAAACAAATGAAGACTTCTCAAAAGACTAAAATCAGAACAACCATACAATCCAGCCATCCTACTACTGGGTATTTATACAAGGAAAGGAAATTAGTATATCTAAGGGATACAAACAGCTCCATATTTATTGCAGCACTGTTCACAATAGCCAAGATACAAAATCAACCCAAGTGTCCATAAATAGGTGATTGGATAAAGACAATGTAGTATATTTATGCAATGGAATATTATTTGGCTATTAAAAAAGAATAAAATTCTGTCATTTGTAGCAGCATGGATGGAATTGGAGGTTAATGTGCTAAGTGAAATTAGAAAGGCAAATATGTGGAAGCTAAAAAAGTTGATCTCATGGAGGTAGAGGGTAGAAAAATAGTTAACAGAGGCTGTGGGTGTGTAGGGAGAGGGGGGAATTAAGAGAGGTTGGTTAACGGGTACAAAATTACAGTTAGCTAAAAGGAATAAGTTCTAAGGTTTGATACTATAGTGAGTGATTATAGTTAACAACAATGTATTGTTCATTTCAAAATAGCTAGAAGTAAGGACTTGAAATGTTTTCAACACAGAAATGATACATGCTAATGGTGATGGATATTCTAAATACCCTGACTTGATCATCACACATATCTGCATGCAACAAAATATCACATATACCCCTTAAATATGTATAAATAGTATGTACCAATAAAAATAAATCATATTAGGGCAGGTCTAGAGTATCCTTTATTCTACATTTAGCTTAGTTTTACTATTAACACATTTTATTTTATTTCTTAATATGGAATGTCTCAGATGTTCAACAATTCTTCCCTGTCTGACTAATTGGAGCACAAATATCTGCCATTTGCAGGTGAACTCTAAGAATTTTTCAGCTTACAGCTCCCCAGTAGTTCTGAGCCTGACCTCATGTTCCAGCCTATAAATACATAGTTTAGTAATCAGTCACAGACTCAGGTCACCTATATGCAGACTCTAATGCTCCTTTTCTAGTCACCTTTCTCCTCAGAGGCATTTTGTGAGTTCGGTTGGCTTTGCCTCCCAGAACAATAAATCTCTTTTTTTTTTTTTTTTTTTTTTACCCAGGAAGACCATCGTGCTTTCCTTGGGTTCCATCCCTATCTTATGGTCCGGAAAATTCCTTTAGGCAGAAAGATGATGCAATCATAAAGCTCACTTTGTTTATTTCTCTTCTCTCAAAGATCACAGTCCTGTACTGCCTACTGTCCAATTTGTAAAATGGTTGCTTCATATATTTTCGTCCTGTTCTCTAGTTGTTTATAGCAGTAAGGCAAAACTGGAACTGATTACTTTTTCATGGTAGAAGCTGAAGTCTTTGAATTCTCTATTTTTGTCATCCGTAGTATAACAGAGTGGTATAAATCCCACCTCTATTCCTGCTGAACTAGATGGATTTAAATTTATTGAATTTCCTTTTCCTTATCTGTAAAATGGGCATAAAAATATATACCACTAGATTGTTCAGTTCACTAATTAGTTAAATATGGTATAAACACATCTAGAAGGAGGATCTAAAGGTTGATTCTCCTTCTTTCAAGAGAAAAGATTATAAAATAAGACCATTTCAGTAAATACCCAAAATATTAAAAGCAAAATTTTGCGATATCTATAATAAAAATGGTTTCTTTGGGCTCCCATCCATGTCTTCAAAACACATGCTAAGTACTAATTAAACCTATATCCTAAATTCATACCTCTTTTTGACCTCAGTATTCAACCAGTTGCTTCCATCTGTTCATAAGCTCCCATCTCTCCTTTTCTCAATTTTCCCAGTTGTGGACTTCACCACTTGCTATCTGCACACATCATCATCAACACCTCATTTTCCTAACCTTAGTTATTAACCATTCTGTCTGATTATCTGCCCTGAGTATAGAACCCCATGACGCATTCCTAGTTTGATCATTTTTCCTGTCAGGGGCATTCAAACCAGAGCTACTCCAAATCACAACTAAATAGGGGCTGGGTAAAATGAGGCTGAGACCTGCTGGGCTGCATTCTCAGGAGGTTAGGCATTCATAGTTACAAGATGAGATAGGAGGTCCTAAGATACAGGTCACAAAGGCCCTGCTGATAAACAGGGTACAATAAAGAAGCAGAAGCGGGCCAAAACCAAGATGGCAACAAAAGTGACCTCTTTATATACTAATTATAATGCATTAACATAGTAAAAGAGACTTTCACCAGCATTGTCACAGTATGCAAATGCCCTGTCAAAGTCTGGAAGTTACCCTATATAGTCTAAAACGCGGAGGAATTCTCAGTTCCAGGAACTCCCCATCTCTTTCCCAGAAAACTCATGAATAATTCACCCCTTGTTTAGCATATAGCCAAGAAATAACCATAAGTATACTCAATCAAGCAGCCCATGCTGCTGCTCTGCCTATGGAGTAGGCATCTTTTACTTGCTTAATAAACTTCCTTTCATTTTATTCCATGGACTTGCCCCAAATTCTTTCTTGTGTGAGATCCAAGAACCCTCTCTTTGGGTCTGAATTGGACCACTTTCTGGCAACATTCTTACCTTGAAATTCACCTATAACATTATTTTCTCCTAAAGTGAAGCCGGAGAAGATAGTTCTGTGTATTTGAACTTCTTAACATACGTGAACACCAAATATAAACAGAACTAATTTTGTGAAGGTTCACTTGACTTCTTTATGATAATTGGGATTACTGGAAACTATGAAATAAACACATAATTGCACACTTTCTCAAATAAAGTCACTCAGTATAAAATTTGGAAGCTCACAAAACCTCTTAAGGGAAAAAATATCTATATATTTAAGAATCAATATCTAAGTGTTCATAATATTCAACATACAATTTCTAAGCATCTACCATGTGCTAGTAATTATTCTTGACTCTAGAATATCAAAGATGAGCAAGATATAGTCCCTCAAAATGAGGAGGAATCAAAACAATCATATATGGAAGGTGTCATAAATTGTATAGTTAGTTAAAAGAAAAAGCATATGAAATTGGAAAACAGAAGATGTATTTTACCTTTTTATGCTGCTTGAAAAAGGCATAAATGTCATACTTTGCATAATATTCTCATTCCATCAAATGCAAAAGAGAAAAACCAAAACTTCCTCTAATATCTCAATTTCTGCTATATGTTTATCCACAAAGGATAACATGGTTGAGGAACAAATTTACATCTTCGTAATTAGGTGCACTATAGATTTGAACGTATCATTTTTAGGATTCTTTTAAATAGATCAAGTCCTTCTTGTCAACTAAATTCTTGCTATTGGAAGCCACACATTGAGATATGAAGCAATTAAATGGTAATAGTATTGAGGCAACCATAGTAGTTCTGCCCAAACGATTCAATCAGACTCTACTAATTGGTGATCCATGTTTCACTTCATAATCAAAATAAGAAGAGAGACTCATCTCTACAGAGCCCTTGAAAACTCTTTTCATTATCACTGTATCACATTCTTAGCATTACATAGACCATACTGTTGCCAACACAGCACAATCAATGAGTTAGATCATTGCAGCCAAGAATACGTATTCAAAGACTATACTTGGAGAAACTGCAAGAGGAAAGATTGGGACTTGGGAATAGTGTCCCTGAGTTAGGAATCTAAAGTTCCAGCACTGATCAGAATTTGTGAAAGGAGAGCAAAATAGAATAAACAGTTGAGTTAGCAAAGACCATCCCTCAGCCAAACTAATAATTACCAGTCTCTTTTAGGAAGAGAAAACTGGAAAACTATCTCAAAACTAGCAATGTAACCTTTACAGTTTGTTTCCTAAGACCATATACAGTTTTCATTATAAATATGGGTTAATTTCCTGACTAAAGAACTTCAATTACAACTACATAAACACCATATTTCCTAGATTCAAAAACATATTACAATTTTAACCTTTATGAAGATTGTATTTTGTAATCACTGTCAAAAGAAACTTTGCCAGTTGCTAAGTAGAAAAATAAGCAATGAAACACCAATTGTAGTTTCTTCCTATACAGTTCCAAATGTAGCCATGCATAAGAGAAATACTTTTGCCTACCGTTGACTTTCTCAAATCAATTAATTATGTATTGGTGCCAGAAATATTTAGATTTTAAATTTGTAAAAGACTCATGATCAAATTTGATTGTGCTATTGAAGAAAATGTTATTGAATTGTAAAATCAATTGAAAAACACTGCATACATTTAATTTAATTTTTAATTTTTCCAAAAGACTGTTACTAAATTCATGGTGCATATTACAACTGAGGAAATACAGTGGCTACCTATACTCATCATTGATAAAATTGTGGATCTTCTTTCCAAGAAAATGTATTTATATATGTGTATCAATAATACTCTTTATAAATGCCAAAGGAACAAAAATTAACTACCAGAAGTCAATTCATGAATATTTGGTTAAGAAACTTGATCTATATAATTAAATATTTACTCATTCATTTAGTTTGCATACATTATTTTTGAAAAGGATCAAAAACTCCAGGACTTCCAGGGACCATCCAGGCAGCAGGAGTTGGAGAACATCAAGGTAAAAGGCCTTGGGAGAGGCATTGTGGTAACCAGAAGTCTTAGGCCCTCCTTAAAGGCACCCAGGTTGTGAATAAATAAATAAAGGGATAAATAATCAATAGTACTGTGCTAAGGCAATAAATTATATCAGTAGGGATGAATTCACCTGAATATGTTACATTTAGCATTAGTGGTCTATTACTTGGGATTGGATTCGTGCCAAGTATTATGTCTGGGGAGTGTGAAGCTGATCTTGTCTTAGCACACACTTCCAAAGAACTCACAAATATGTGGGATGGGAAAAATAAACATAATACAATAACATATGCCCAAGGGATGCACCATTGCTGGGAGAACACAAAGCAACTGTGTATGAAGGGGATTTTTTTTCAAGAATGTGACCCTAAAAGGGATTTCAAGAGTGTGAGTTTTATTTCAAGAGTCAGTCCTGGCTCCCGGCCTGCTGTGCACTGGCCTATTTCTGGGGATACTATTAAAGTATCTCATGAGTTTACAAAGTTATGCCTTTTCTTCAAATGTGTTTTATAAGAACAAAAACTCAGAGAATACTTAATGCTTCTATTACTTGAGTAAAGGTTTGCCATATTAAACATTTGGGAAAATATTCATTAATATATGTTGTTTTACTTCCCCAGAATGGATAAACATGGGGTGCATTAGGCTGAGTCCAATTATTAAAAAGAAAAACATAAAAATGCTAAAAAAAAAAAAAAAATTGTCAACACACAAATGAAAAAATGCTGAATGTCAAAGACAAAATCTTAAAAACAGCAAGAGAATAAAAAGTATGTCACTTATAAGGGAAACCCAATAACATTAACATCTGAATTCTCATTAAAAAAAAAAATAGATCCAGCACTTTGGGAGGCCGAAGTGGGTAGATCACAAGGTCAAGAGATTGAGACCATCCTGGCCAACATGGTGAAATCCCGTCTCTACTAAAAATACAAAAATTAGCTGAGCATGGTTGTGGGCGCCTGTAGTCCCAGCTACCCGGGAGGCTGAGGCAAGAGAATTGCTTGAAACCTGGAAGGCAGAAGTTGCAGTCAGCTGAGATTGCGCCACTGCACTCAAGCCTGGCGACAGAGCTATACTCTGTCTCAAAAAAAAAAAAAAAAAAAGATAAGAAGCAGATAAGTAGTGGGATAACGTATATGATGAAATAGAGATATTCACAGATGAAAAAAATTGAGAGAATTTTTGACTAGCCTATCTCCCTCTCACTAGAAATACTAAAGAAGTTTCTTCAGGCTGACAGGATGTGACTCCAGGTGATAATTTGAATTCACATGAAAAAACAGTGCCAGTAAAGGTAGTTTTGTAATTATTAAATACAGTATAAATAAATATTTCTTCTCCTTAGTTATTTTAAATGATTTAAATAAATTTGCATAAAACTATATATGTATGTGTGTTTGTGGGTGTGTGTATATATATAGTATATTAATGGGCCTATAACATAAAGAAAGATAGTATATTTAACCCTGCCAGCACAAAGAAGATGGGTGGAAACAAAGATGTATTGGAATGACTCCAGATAATAACTCTAACCTACAGGAACAAATAAAGAGGACCAGAAATTATAAATAAGATTTAAATAACAAAAGCTGTAAATATATACTTGCTATCCTTTCTTCCCTCACAGTATTTAAAAATTATAACATTGTATAAAATAATAATTACAATAATATGGTTGCAATATTTATAGATGTAATATGTATAATAATAGCACAAAGAGGGAAAAAGAGAATACAGCTGTATAGCAGTAACTTTTCTATATATTACTAGATTGGGTTAGTATAAATCTAAAGCTGATTCTGAGAAGTTAAGCTGTATATAATAAGCCTTAGAGAAATCAGTCAGAAAATAATTTTAAAAATATATGATGAAAAAAAGTATTAAAATAATTAAAATGTTATACTGGAATATATTCACTTAATGAAAAACAGGCCCTAAAGGAGGAACAGAAGAACAAAAAAGACATGTGAGATACAGAAAACAAAAAGTTAATTGGCAGATGTAAATTCAACTATATCAATAACATTAAATGTGAATAGATTAAATATCCCAACCAATTGACAGAGTTGTCAAACTAGATTTTTAAAACATGTAGATTCAACTATATGCTGTTTACAGTATATATACATTAGAGTCAAAGATAAAAACAGATTTAAAGTAAAAGGATGAAAAAATATATATAATGCAAATAGCACCCACAAGAAAGCTGGAGTGGCTATACTAATATGAGATGAAATAAACTTTAAAACAAAAAGTTTTATCAATGAGAAAGATAAATTGTATAATTATAAAAGGGTGAATTCTTTGGGAAGATATAACAATTATAAACAACTAATATGAATGTTCCAAAATACATGAAGGAACACTTGACAGAAATGAAGGGAGAAATAGAAAACTCAACAATAATAGTTGGGGACTTCAAGACCCTACTTTCAATAATGGATAGAACAACTAGGCAGAAGATCAACAAGGAAATAGAAGATTTAAACAAAACTGTAAACAAATTAGACTTAACAAACATCTAAGGGACACTCCACTCAACAATGACAGAACATTCATTCTTGCCAGTTCACATGACATACTCCACAGGTTAGACACACATTAGGCCATAAAACAAACCTACACTTTCAAAATAAATTTGAAAATGTAGAAATAATATAAAGTATGTTCTCTAATCACAATGGGATGAAATTAGAAGTCAATTAGAGATATTTTTTAAAACTCACAGAAAAATGTGAAAATTAAACAATGTATTCCTAAAAAACTAGTGAGTCAAAGAAAAAATCAAAAGGGAAATTAGAAAATACTTTGTGATGAATACAAATAAAAACACAACATACCAAAATTTACAAAATAACATTAAAGCAGTACTTACTGGGAAAGTTACATGTGCCTACATTAAAGAAAGAAAGAAATATACCATATAAATAATCTAACCTTGTACCTTAAAACGCTAAAAAAAAAAATAAGAGCAAAGTAAACCTAAAATGGAAGAAAGGAAGTGGCAAAATTTGAACAGAAATTGACAACCATAATATAAAAATAAGAGCTAAGAATCAGTTCAAAACATAGTTTTATGAACAGATCAACAAAAACTGATGAACCTTTAGCTAGAATGACCAAGAAAAAAATGATGAGGCTTAAATTAATAGAATCAGAAATGAAAGAGAGGACATATCTACTAACCTTAGAGAAAGAGAATTAATTATAAAAAATACTAAAAAGAATCATATACAGGCCAGGTGCAGTTGCTCATGCCTGTAATCCCAGCACTTTTGGAGGGTGAGGTGGGCAAATTGCTTGAGCCCAGGAGTTCAAGACCAGCCTAGGCGACATGGCAAAACCCTTTCTCTACCAAAAAAAAAAATTAGCAGGGGGTGGTGGCATGTGCCTGTGGTCCCAGCTACTCAGGTGGCTAAGATGGGAGGATCACCTCATCTGAGGAGGTTTAGGCTGCAGTAAGCTGTGAGCACACCACTGCACTCCAGCCAGGGTAATACAGCAAGGTAAGGCCTTGTCTCAATAGATAAATAAATGAATCATCTACAAATATATCAAATAGTATAGATTAAAAAGACAAATTTTTACAACAACACAAACTACCCAAGTTAACACAAGAATATACCATCTGAATAGCACTATAACAAGTAAAGAAAATGAATTCATAATCCAAAGTATATCCACAAGAAAAGCTGTGGCTTCACAGCTAAATTTTATCAAACATTTAAAGGATACAAATTACTCACAAACTCTTTCAAAAAATTAAAGATGAGAGAATACTTCCCAACTCAATCTACAAGGTTAGTGTTATCCTGATACCAAAACAAGACAAAGACATCAAAAGAAAACTAGGGATCAATGTCTCATAAAAATCGATACAAAAATCTTCAACAAAATTCTAGCCATGTGAATCCAACAAATCCAACAACATGGAAAAAAATTATACACAATGAAAAAGTGGAATTTATCCCAGGAATGCAGGGTTGGTTTAATATCTGGAAATCAATTAATGTTAATACATCGTATCAATGGAATAAAATACAAAAGCCACATTAGCATCTCCATAGACTCAGAAAAAGCGTTTTACAAACTCCAACACTGTTTCATAATAAATATACTTAACAAACTAGGAATAGAAGGTAATCTTCTCGACCTCATAAAGGGCATCTACAAAAAACCCACAGCTAACACTTCATGGTGAAAGACTAGAGGTTTTTCTACCTAAGATCAGAAGTAAGACAAGGATGTCCACTCTCACACTTCTATTCAAAATTCTAGTGGAAGTTCTAGCCATAGCAATTAAGTAAGATAAAGAAAGAAAAGTCATCTAGAGCTTAGCTATACATTTTTTTTGGAGACAGAGTCTCACTCTGTCACCCAGGCTAGAGTGCACTGGCACAATCTTGGCTCACTGCAATCTTCACCTCCACCTCCTGGGTTCAAGGATTCTTGTACCTCAGTCTCCCAAGTAGCTGGCTCTACAGGTGCACACCTCCACACCTGGCTAATTTTTGTATTTTTAGTAGAGATGAGGTTTCACCATGTTGGCCAAGCTTGTTTTGAACTCCTGAGCTCAAGGGATCTGCCAGCCTCGGCCTCCCAAAGTACTGGGATTACAGGTAGGAGCCACCATGCCTGGCCATCTGTACGTATCATTACATTTATTTTTATTTTTTGAATTCTGCCTTGATCTTGGAAAAATTTCTAAATATAAATGCACTTTAGAAATTAGCAGAACTAATAAATGAGTTCAGTAAGGTTGCAGGATCAATATTTAAAAATTAATAGTCTTTCTGTTTACTTGTGATGAACAATATGAAAATGAAATTAAGAAAAATATTTAATTTACAGTAGCATAAACACAAGATAATTAGAAATAAAAATTTTAAAAGAAGAGTAAAATATACTGTGAAAACTACAAAACTGTTGAAATAAATTAAAGAATATCTATATAAATGGAAAAATATCCTATATTCATGGATTGGAAGACTTAATATTTTTAAGATGACAATACTGCCCCAAGGATGTACATATAGATTTCCCTGCACTCCCTATTGGAATCCCAGCTAATTTCTTTGTAGAAATTGGCAAGCTGATTCTAAAATCTCTGTGGGAACTCAAGAGACTAGTATAGACAAAACAATCTTGAAATAAATATTAAATTAGAAGGACTCATATTGCCCAATTTCAATACTTAACTGCAAAGCAACACTGATCAAACAGTATGATGCTGATATAAGGATAGACATAGACATATAGATCAAATGAACAGAATTAAGAACTTAAACTTACATGTCTATGGTCAACTGATTTTTAACAAGGATTCCAAGGTCATTCAACGGAGAAATAATAATTATTTTGACAATTGGTGTTGGCACATATTGATAATCACATGCAAAAGAATAAATTTTACCATACATCAAAATTAACTTAAATTGAGTCAAAGACCTCAATGTAAGTACAAAACTACAAGACCCTTAGAAGAAAACTTAGGGATAAGTCTTCATGACCCTGGATTTGGCAATAAATTCTTAGATATGAAATCAAAAATATGAACAACAAAGAAAAATAGATAAATTGGACATTATCAAAATCAAAAACTTTTGTGCTTAAAGAACAATAGCAAGAAAGGAAGAGAAAACCCACAGAATGGCATAAAACATCTGCAAATCATATGTAAAGTAACAAACTTTTGTCTAGAACATACATACCTTGTACAACTCAACAATAGGAAGAAAAAGCACCCAATTTATAAAGAGACATATGATTAAAATATACAGCCCTCCAAAGAAGACATATTAATGGATATGAGAAGATGCACATGAAAAGGCTTGACATCATTAGCCATCAGAGAAATGTAAATAGAAACCACAAGATTCCACTTCACACCCACGAAGATGGCTAGAATAAAAAAGTCAGATGATAACATGTGTTGAAAAGGATGTGGAAAAATTGGAATACTCATACAGTACTGGTGGGAATGTAAAATGGTGCATTTACTATGGAAGATACTCTGGTAGTTCCTCAAATGGTTAAGCATAGAGCTATCATATGGCTCAGCACCTCACTCCTGGCTACATACACTCAAGGGGAATGAAAACATAAATCCAAACTAAAACTTGTACATGAATATCTGTAGCAGCATCAATTATAACAGTGAAAAAGTGGAAAGAACTCAAATTTCCATCAGCTGATGAATGCATAAGCAAAATGTACACTCATAAACTGTCATAAAGAGAACTGAAGTACTGATATGTGTTGCAACATTGATAAACCTTGAAAACACTAGGCTAAGTGAAAAAAGTCACAAAAGACCACCTATTATATAATTCCATTAATATAAAATGTCCAAAATAGGCAAATCAACAAAGATAAAAAGTAGATTAGTCATTGTTTAGGAAGAGTTGGGGATAGGAACATAGAAAGGTGACAGTTAAATAGTATAAACAAAAATGTTATTAAATGTACTGTATTGGTCTTTGCACTGTAAATATATTAAAAAGCATTGGTTTGTACACTTTAAATGGGTAAACTGTATGCTATGTGTACTATTTCTGAGTAAGCTGTAAAAAATCTTCTTTTTCACAAATCAGTTGTAGAACTGAACAATATTTACAAAATTTGAAAGAGCATATGACCAAGTATTTTTTTCCCATTGAAAGCTTGTGTTAATTATATCTCTGTTTCCGATTCATTAACATGCAGTTCATTAGCGTGCCTTCTGAGGCAGCATTTGCTGACTAAGGGAATTGATACATTTTTTACTTAGTGAACCTTGGTTGGATGCTTTTCTTTTTTCTCTCTGAACCATGATGCTGTGCTTGACAACATTAGATTTAACTTAGTTCTGGGAAGGTTCATTTCCAGTTCCAAACTCAGATCTCAGGAATTGCGAGGGAGTCTTACATTTTGTAAAAATGCAGAACATATTCTTTCCTCTAAATTTGAATGATGAAGTAGATTTCATGTGACACTGATGAGCAAGACAGTAAGTTCAAAAGCCCAGTTTTTAAACATATATAAATTAATACATAGCTATATATAAATTAATACACAGCAAAGCCCAAAATGTGCTTTGCAGAAGTTTTTGTTCCTGTGGCTGACACATTAGTGGAAATGAGGAGGGGTGCTGTGCGGGTACTGCTGAGAAGAGGCAGGAGGAACAGTCCTGGCGAGGGCTTCCCCTGACTTACTCTCATGCAGTGACTTTCTGCTAGCTCCCCTACACAAGCTATGTCTGTGGAAGAAGAATAAAAGCAAACTTTTTTGTGAAAGGGGGATAGTGGGGAAGAGAAAAGAGATAGTATGGTTATTTATCAGATATTTAATGTAGAATTGAAGTGCTGCAGAGACACTGACTCAGAATTATTTAGGAGAGAATGGCAGCCTCAAATCCTCAAGGCTGACAGCACTGAACATGTGTCATTTATTGGAGTAGAGAGCATGGTATTGCCCTCAAGACATGAAATTATGTGCTAACTGCCCTCACCCTAAGAAGTTTACTATGTTTTCTAGGTTTCTCTGGTTGTTGATTGTGTGGTTTCAATGTACACAAGTAGCAGGACTATTGCCAAAAGAAGTATCACGGCTTGCAAAGAGTGACATACAAGATCTATTTCACATCTGTCTATTTTTCTCTTCCTCTATGTCTATACCTAGTGGCAATAATCCCAAAATTTTTGCAAAAATATGTCAAGATGTTTCATTTTAATATTAAATCAGATATTAACTTGTTAGTGCCTACCTCTTCTTCTGACCCAATAGAAACCCACTTATTATTTTTAAGACAGAAAGAGCTTTAAAACCCTTCCCATTGCTGGGGAATAGCCATCCTTATTCCAACTGCACTTATGGGGAGTCACTGCAAGTAAATTAGATTTACCAAGAGAAAGAGAGGAGCTGAAGATGAAAACAATTTACCCCACCAAAATATTATTATTTAAGAGTCCAGCCTCCTAACCCTCATCTCTCTCTCTCTCTCTCTCAAACACACACACACACACACACACACACACACTTTTGCACTTTTCACTGTAGCTTGGAAAGAACTTAAGTGTCCCCAAGGCTAGTAACAATTTCAGATTTGAGGCAGTGAATTGGTGCTGTCAGTTGCACTGCAGCCATGCTGGCATTAGACAGAAAGCTGAGAAATTCTGTTTTCAACATGCACAGAATTGGAAAGGAGGAGAAAAGGTCAGAGAAATAGCTTTTCTTCTTTTCCAGAAAAGTGAACAGTGATATTTTCATGTTTTCTGTGATAATAATGACCACAATTATAACAAGATTGTGTAGTTTTTAGGAAGTATGAAGTGCCAGATGCTAGCCTAAATCTTTTACATTGATAATCTCATTTAAACGACACACCTTTGTGGATAGGTAACATTATTACTTAGCAAATGTGAGAACGGTGTGGAGAGATTGGGCACCTTGCACAGTATCACATTGCTGAGTTGGCACAAGGGAGATTTGAATCAAAAGCACTGACCTTGGATGCCAAGGGCCTCACCCATGTGTAGCAGTAAACGGGGGTCTTGGGTAAGTGAACAAAACACATGGCCTGCATATTAGTTCAATTCACCAACCATTAAATTTAAAATCTTCTATGTACAATAAGAATCATGAAATCCAAATACATTTCTTCCTATCCCATATTAAAATTCAATCACCAGAATTAAATAAGGAGGCAAAAATTTTACTTAATTTATATTTAGAACTCATTATTTTTGTGGTTGAAAAGAAGGGCTTTTACTCATATGCATACAATACAATGTTTAATTCATAAAGCATTAAAAAAAACACATGAGACTGGGTTACAGATTGATCGATATTCTATGAACATGACTAAAGGGTCCTATATAAAGTACCATAAAGTTAAAAGAAAATAAGTCTCCCTGCTGAACAGTCATGACAGAATTGCTGCTTAAAAATAGATCAATCATATGACTTAAACAATTCCTCTGGAGGATAGGGAGGGGACATGAAGAAACTGCAATATTTAAAATATTAAAAAGTCCTTCTAGGGGCTTGAGAACAAACGCAGCTTTAACAATGTGGGCACTAAGCCCAAAACTGCCAAGTTGCCTTTGGGGATAAAGACATTTAACTATGTTCCTAAATGTATAACAAAAAAGAATGCTTTCCTCTTCTTCTACCTCCCCTGTAATAAACAGTCAAAGATGCACCGTGTGAAAATAATGCATTTGGGCTTTGAGACCATATGCTGACACTGAGAATCTAAAATGGGCTGACTCATGAGCCTTGTGAATTTTTCTTCATTGTCCTGATTAATAAGATTAGTCGAAGTCAAGTTATGAGAAAATCAGTTGAGCAAAGACAGATCATTCTTCTTTCTTTTTGGAAAATACCACCCAGCTTTTAATTACACATGTTGTATTTACAACAAGAAGTCAATAGCTTGTTCAACTTTACTAACAATAAAAATAGTATTTGGAAAAATTTTTAAGCAGAATATATAAAAATAATAATAGGTTGTAATTGGCTAGATCTCCCCAGCCCCACTAGAGGAGTCATTTTGACAAGAGAGATACGACATTGAGTAAGGGGTAAAGTCATGGGGTTTGGAACCTGAGAGACTTAAATAGAACTCATGGGTCTGTCAGTTAAATGACTGTGGAATCCTGGATAAGTTATTCAAACCTTTCTGAACTTCATTACCTTATTTGTGAAATGGGGGTTATATATATTACACTATGAGTTACTTTAAGGATTAGAGATTATATATATGTGTGTGTGTGTGTGTGTATGTGTGTGTGTATATATATTTTATATATATATATATGCCTAGTTACTAGTACTAATTCCCGTTATAAACAACTGATTGTTAATCTGATGAGTCAATTGGCTCACAGGTATGGCTCCTACCAAGATGTTCTTTGATCTGACTGCGATGTCTACCATAGTTTCCATGCTTTAGCTTTATTTAAGTGCTTTAGCTTTACTAAACATGTTGGACTCATAGGAAACTCTGATATTTTTATTGCTCTTGCAATAGGCAAAGTACAAGAAGAAATAAAGAGTAATTTGGTATCCGAACTTTAGCCTCTTATATAAAACAACAACCTGAATACTTATTCATCAAATATGTATATAGCTTTCCTTGCATGCTCAACATTGACATTTCAGAGGTGACTGAAAAATACAATACCCTGAACCTATAAAATTTACATTTGTAGGATAAGGTGGGAGTGAAGGGCCAGAGCTACTTGGTTGGAAAGGCAAGAAAGAAAGGCTATGGGGAAACACAAGGCAGGTTTTCAGGTGGGCTGTGGATGGTTTATGTGAATCTATGTGAGAAAGAACAGCCATGAGAACAGTTGTTCTTGCCTAACACAATTAAAGATTTTTTAGATTATTTGAATGTTGTCACATCCTGGGTGTCCACTTCCAATCTTAATTCAGATTCTGCTTAATTATTTCAGCATTGTTTAAAATCCAAAAGTCATGTCAATATATCTCCTATGAATCCCACCTGTAACTGTCAGGACCATAATATGGAAAACGTTGTAAGTTTTCCATAATATCAGTAGGAATTGAGGGAAGAAATTTTACCCCTAGGGTACCTGAGGCAGCATCTTTTCAATACTGCTTGGGCAGAAAAAAAGGACTCTGTTATGGGCCAAATTATGTCCCCTAAGAATTTATATGTGAAACTCTTAATCCCCAGTAGTACCTCATAATGTGACTATATTTGGAGATAGAGTCTTTAAAAAGGTAAATACAGTTAAATGAGGTCATTAGGGCAGGCCCTCATTCAATATGACTGGTGTCCTCACAAGGAAAGGAGATTAGGAGGCAGACACAGAGGGAAGGCCATGTGAAGACGCAGAGAGGTGAAATTCTGCAAGCCAAGGAGAGTCTTCAGAAGAAACCAACCCTGCAGACACCATGATCACAAATTTCCAGCCTCCAAAATCGTGAGATAATAAATCATTGTTGTTTAAGCCATGCAGTTTGTGGTCCTCTATTATGGCAGCTCTAGGTAATTAATTCAGACTCCAAAGTAATATAAAAGTCATTCAGCCCATTTGTCTTCCCAGTAATTTATTTTTCAGGTTATTTGACTTTAGCTCATAATAAGAACATAGAATTACAAACGCTGTTTGACATTTATGAAAGAGCCTCAGTAACCACCCTCTAGGAACAAAGATGTGCCTTTCCCACTCCTAATATTTTTGCTTGCTTCCCTTTTGGCATAAAGATAAGGTATTAGACTATGACTGAACCTCCACATTTCTTCTTTATGAAAGAGCAATGTCCTTTCCACTATACAATGTTCTATTCTAAGTTAAACCATTCTGAAAAACAAATTACATTTCCACTAAAATGATATTGGTAGGGATAGAAAAAAACTGTTTCTTAATTACTTTCTCAATTTTTAATTTTTGTCTCTCACTTATCTTTCTTGGCACCATCAAAGGCAGGGAGTGGACAGGGTAACAGGTTACTAAACAGTAGCTGTCGGCAGGAAATGATTTGGGATGGTATGGGTTAGTTCTTTCTCATTCATATTTCAGAGTTTAACAGAAAGTTGGAATGCTGGACCAGTAAAGCAGGAAATTCTTTACAAGCCCCCACTTCCACATCTGCTGCCTCTTTTTAAGTCCGTCTGCTGAAGTTCAATAGTGTCCCCAGGTTTCCTCAATTAATTTTTCAGTAGGCAATTCCTTGCTAGTAGACTGATATTTTTGGTAGATGAAAGACCCTAAGTCCTTTATTTTTTCAGAAAGATTCATACTGTAAAAATGTTTGCAAAGAGTTAATGGGAATGGAACACTTCATATACAGTCTGTGTCACACATATATCCACACAGCTATTAGAAAAGTACATTTGTAAGGTGCTTTATTACTAAAATTCTTCTTAATCACGGTCTCCTGCAATCCTCAAAAGAACTGTGCCAGTAAGTAGGCAGTTATTGTTCTTGTACATAGGGTGTGAAAGAAGGGGAGATTAGTGGCAGGGACATTAACCAACTCACTCAACCAATAGGCAGACCAGGAGCCTAGGCCTCTGGATGCCATCTAGTACATTCCCTTACATAAAAGTGCAAAAATGCTGTGCTTATGTGCACACATTTGAGATTTTTTGAAAATCTGAATATATCAGCTATTTCTTTTTAAAAATTTGATAGTTTTATTAAAATTACTGATCAATCATGTGAAAAGAGTTACTTTGGTTGTATATGTACCCACTGCCTTAGGGTCTGTGGGACATGGGACACAGGTGTGCTTTGTTATGTCCTTGGGATTCAGGGCAATTAATGTTCTCTTTTCTCCTGTTGCCTATTTAGCACACAGCAAGGCTGGCCCGTTTGAGCATCCTCATGTGATCCTTGATTGCATTACAAAATATGATCAAAAGACCCTACTCAATGGACATGATTGTGCTGCTTGCTAAACTCAATGGCAATTTATTTAAATATGATACTCTGCAGGAGAACTCCTTCAAAGAAAAGGCACAACAGGCAGTTTATCATTTCCATGCGAGGCATTTGGAGTTATTACCTCGTGAAAGCATTGGGGGAAACAAGGATAATGCTGGTGGAAGAGTTAAAATGTGATATGATCATAAGTCCCACTCTCTATGCACAAGGCTAGTTGTGTCCTAGAGTTAATAGCTTGGTGGTCCCTCTTAACACAAATCAGCCTTCCAAACAGAGAAAAGGGATGGGCGTGGGTGGTAAGGAAATTAGGATCATGGATTCTAGACAATAATGCATCTGAGATAATCGCGTGATGCAAGCACATTATTATTCAGTGTGTGGCAGATACTGCTAATTCACTAAAAAACTAACTCAGGCAAATATAAATTAAAGCATGTGCAGGATTGGATTGTAAAAATAAAAGAGCAATTAGCACTGCAGTATGTGCACATCTGCAATAATCCTGTTTGATGCATCTTCTATTAATTTACTTTATTGGAAGGGAAAAAAATCAGGTCAACAGAAGGAAATGCATAGCTTTTGGCCACTACAAAGCATTTCCAAACATTGACTAAGTTTGCTATGTAAATGTGTCAAATATCCTTCTTTCAGCCCAGACTAGAAAGGCAAACTGTCTCTTATTTGTAAAGCTGTGATTTTTAAACTTACGAAGTTTAATCTTCAGAAGTGTGTTAATGACAATTTTTGTTCACGTAATCATTTTTCTCCCCGGTAATGTGCTTCCCATGTTTATGGGGAAAATATGTTAAATAGTTAGATTAATAAATTCATTTATTTACACATAACTGCAACCCAATAAAATCTCTGATTCATAATACATGACGTGAAAAATTATAATTGTACTCCTGAATCTGTAAATACTTCATTGTATAACCTTCATTCAACAATATGTTTTAAACATTTCTATGTTGAAGTACAGAAAATAATAATTTAGATCTAAACTAATATATAAAAATTCAATCAGTATAGAAAGTATTTCTGGAATGCAGCAATTAATCCTTTCCAAACTATAAAAAGATTTTAACTCCTAGCTTAATGGGTTGTTATATACTTCTCACTATATACTTGTTATTTTACCAGTATTTTCTGAAATCACTAGCATGAACAGTCCAATTATCAGTTTTCAATCAATTTAATTCTATGTTGAATAATAACTGTTTCTTAAATACATCATCTATCATGCCTAATTTTTATGATAAAATTTCTTTTAAAACAGAGCTTTTTATAAAAAACAAAAATCGCATTTGGGGACATACAGTCTATGTCAAAAACAACAAAAAATATTTTTTCCTTTAAAATTAGAAACAATCTATGCTTTCTGCTTTATGTCAATTCATCTTCAGCTTTCTGATTCCAAACATGCTTACTTTAAATAACTGACACATTTGCATATTACTACCTTTCTCTTTCATTTACAAAGAAAGCAAATAATATGGATGTAAGTGAAGCAATACATTATTCATAGATTAATTATCATTGTTTAATTATGCAGACAAAACTTCAGCTCAAGGGAAATATGTTTAAAGTATACTATATCCTATCCATTATGAGAGGATGCACTTTGAGTAATATTATCAGGAGTATATCTATAACTTAAGGATTGTCAGTCTTTCTATTTTTATAGATTTAAAACATTTAAAGCATTGTGCTCAACTCAAGAAAATATTTTGATATAAACTAAGCTTTATTATAATAAATTATGTGTTGAATAATTTCTTTAAAAATAAACCACTTTCAATATAAACCTTGTTATTAAGAATCCCAAGTATCTTTTGTAATTGTGTAATATGTATTATGTAATAATTGAATATTAAAATGAAAACAGCAGGTAACTATAAGGTCTTGAGGAAAAGTGTTATGTAATTTAAATAAATTCAATATAATATAATAGCAAATCAGATTAAATGTTTTTGTCAATTGAAATTTGCTTTCTTGAGTAATTTATAAATTTCAATTTGTATATGTATATATATAAAATAACGTTTGGAAAATAACACTTAAAAAACGTACTCTATAAACATTGAACTTTTGCTTTTGTGCCATGTACAGAAATGAGACTTTATTTTCAAGACCTAATCTGTGGGAACAGCCAGAGTTTCTGGTCTCTTAAGTGAGACTAGTAGAATAGATTAGAAGCATCGCTTCTTCTATAAACCACATTCAGAGATAATATATGTGAATATTACTCCTAAAACTTTGAGAATTTCATATTTGTTAAGTCTACACCATTAAGTATATCTATACCACAGATCACAGTCTACATTGTTACATTGGAAGCCTTTGAATTTATAATTTTTATCTAAATGTTAGACAAGAATTTGTGTTTATGAAAAGCATTATTTTATATCAAGTAAATGTAAATGTTAGTGTCTCAGATAAATTGCCCTAACTATGCATGCCCTCTGCCACACACCCTGCCGAAATAGTTTTTGTTTTTGTCTTAATTTTTGCATATATGTGGGCTGGGTACTACCTGTCATACTTCAGAGTTCGAAAGCCCCTAGGACACAGAGCCAGATCAGAGCTTCTGCATTAACTCTCAATTTCCTGGCTTTTTGAGGGATTCGGCAGACCCATAATGTTTCTTTAGTATTGGCTTTTTTGTGTGGTTTAATATTTCTAAAAGCAGTAAATTATTTCCAGCGTATGTAAAAAAGACAAATTTCTCTGTGGTTAGTGACCACAAAACAAAACAAGAAACAGAAATACTCCAGAGCCTAGATCCTAAGAAAAGTTTCAAACTCTAAACCTTACTTTAAGATCACAGGTGAAAAAGAAAATTTTGATGAAGAATTTTGAACTGATATTTTAAAGACTTCTTGCCAATATATACGTTCCTGTATCTATTGTTTCCATTATCAGTAGTAAGAATGCTAATCATTACATAAGCATACACTCATTGTCTCTCATAGTCATCTAACACAGCTACAAGCTGTTGAATAAGACTAATATTGACTAGTAAAGACATCTTATGAATGATTTACGGTAGACTCTTAATCTTTGATTCAATTAATTAATAACAAATATTTTCTTTTAACAATAGTGAAGTAAAACTATTAGCAAATGACTTCTAATAGCAAGAACATGTTATTAGTTTATCACTGTTTTTGTTTTTGCTCTTGGATCTCAAGTTTTTGTTTTTGTTTTTTCACTATAGTAATTTGAGATTCAAAAAGAGTTTTTGGATTTTTAAAATAATGCTTCACTTTTCAGCCTTTAGTTATGAATTTAAAAAACACAACATTTTAAAAGATTCTATAGATTTAAAATTTGGCATTTGACAGAAAACATTTCTTGACAATGTTTTGTTATGTTATTTCTTGACAATGTTAAGTCTTGACAACTTAACCCATTTATGATGGAGGTTGCAAATTTTTTTGTGAAAAATCAGACCTTGGTGACGACCTTGAGCAGTAGGATACAAATAACTCCCACAAGCTTATCATTCCGATAATGGAACACTATGCATAAATAATTTAGAGCAGTAATTGAAAATTGTATTTTACTGAGGCATTGTCAGATGTATTCAACTACCAGAATGATAGTGCTAGGGATACATCCATTTTGCTATACAACTATAGACATTTAGATGCTCAGATAAATTCATTTAAGTAGCTAAGGAACAGAGCTAATAATTGGCAGAGCTTAGACTCGACTTGTCTTTCTTTTTCCATTTATACCCCAAGCTAATCCAACTACACATCAGAAAGGGAACTTTTATTTAGGGCAAAATTAACAATGCAAGAAGACCTCATAATCTCAAAATACAGACACATATGCCAATGAGAAGGGCAACACTAATGTTTGATTACTGTATATAAGAAAAAGAAGAGCAAAACGCATATTGCTCATAAAGCAACCACGCAGCAGAAACATTCTTAAAACATTGTTTTATGTTGCTAAACTTTTACCTCTCTCAAACTTCACCAAAGACAGCACAAAGCAACAGAGATTTCATGGACAACAGAGACTAATAATGACAAAACGCAGTGCAGATTCTAAACTCCCAAATTCAGGCGAAATAACGTAGTCAAGTTTTTAACTTTTTAAAAAAATCATTACTCCTGCTTGTTTATGCATATTTCTTCTGGAGCAGATCAAAACTAAGCTAAGAACCTAGATGGTATGCACAGATAAAGAAATGGGCATATCACGTGAAGATTTCTACCCTGATATGGTAAAACCAATGTTATATATGGAACAGCTTTTTCCAAACTTTCTAAATTACATAGCTTGGATCTGAGAATTTCTAAGCTTAGAAAATTAGAGGACACAGATCTAGGAATTCTTTTTTTTTTACATAAACAATTACAAATAAGATGGACTAAGGACAGCTTTAGTATGTATGATACTAGAAGGATTCCAGAACATGTTTCTGGCTTTGTGTAAGAATCTTTCACTATGAAACATAGGTTGCAATTTAAAAACTCACCTTGAATATAAATAAAAGAAAGGGAAACTAAAATAAATTTTTATTTAACAAATTGTCTTGTTTCAAATGTATAATTATTCTCAAATACAAACTATAGTCTTCTTTTTTATGACATCCTCTCTGCTAAAAATATATACATAGTCCCTCTATTGGCTCCCTCATTGGAATAAAGTACTCAAGTTGTTTTGCATTTGAAAGCAGAATTGAGATTCCTGTCCAAACTTGACAATGGGCTTTAAAAGTAAATGTAAATTGTGAAATGGTGTCTCAAGAGGATATTAAAACATAAATGTTAAGTGGAATAACACAGTCAAAACTGTCACACACTGAGTTAATAGTAAATTGTATGATGATGCCAAGGAGGCATAATCTAGATTTATTTCTAAGCTCTTCAGCCTAATAACTACGATCTTGAAGCAGATGCCTATGCTTGGAGATAATGAGGCAAAACAAAATTCCAGGATGGAATAAAATAGCTATAAATAAGATAGAAAAGAAAAATGCCTTTAAGTTTGAAAATGTGCAAGTGGCTTAAAAGAATACAATTATATCCATCTATATATATGTATAGTTACACATATATATGTATGTGTGTATATGTATATAACATATAGCATTATGCCTTTGCTCCCTAGCTGAGATCAACACATGATTTTGTACTTATAAGGAAGTAAACTTTAAAAATCTCACTTCCACTTTCTATGTGCAAGCAATATTCTTTCTGTATTTATACTCATTAATTTCACTAGAAGCTGTGTGCTTTTCTGGAAAAGTAAGGTCCACAGGTTTCTTTATCTTTGACATTTGTAAAGTTGTTACTCTTGTCTCCCTTGCATTGGAATCTTTTTCTTTTATACACAAGAGTGCCTTTTCTTCCAGATTTTCCTTTTGAAAGAAGGAGCAGATAAGTGGCATGTCACAGAAGCACAGCCATGTGAATGGTACACGGGCTTCTGTTTCCACCAGTAACAAAGACTCCACTGTGTGTCCTCAGGTGAGTCACTTAACCCTGCTGTGTCACAACTGCTCCACCTGCAAGTTCAATAATCACCTTTGCCACTCATCTTCCTCTCGGGGTTGTTTTGAGTATGTCATAACTGGTCATTTATTTGATCCATTCAAGAAACACCCGATGCCCTTGGACCTTTGAATGTGCATACCCAAGTGCAAGCTCAGTTATAAAACTACGTCCAACAGCAATATTTCCTTACTGAAAGAGACAAAAGGCAGCCAATTGAAGAATGCCAGACCCAAATGACATCTTGAAGGCCTTTGAGATTCTCAGATGAAAGGCTTTATATAAAAATAAAGTGTTGTTACTACCTAGGCAAAGAAAAATGCACACATTTTCTGTCAGCATTCAAGAGACCAATATAGTGGTGCCCTCTGCTCCCCTTTGATTTTTCGTTCGCATTTAGTTTGATGACAATATAGATAAATCCTCCATTTGGTGCCATTGGACCAGGTTTACATTTCAGTGTGTGGAAAAATGACGAAATGAAAGAGAAAAGCCTTTGAAAGAAAGTGAAAATAAATGTAATAGCCAAAGCCAAATAATAGTCAGAGTATATTTAAAGTCTATTAAAGAGCAGCAGTCAGGGTATCAAATGCACACTCTTTCATCCTCTGTGGTCAGCCTACTATGTGGACCACCTGCCTTAAATTACACAAGTTCACCGCATCCCTGGAGTGAGGGGGAAGGCAGGAGAAGGATGGGGGTGGAGAAGAAACTTTCTCCATTCATACTAATCACACAAATGGTATAAAATCTTTTTAGAATGCCTCTTTTCAATTCATAATCAATTACATTTCAGTCTCTAAACCACCACTCTTGGGTTTGGAATAATGTGTGTATATGTGCAATAAATAAGTAACTTGAAGTTTCAGTTTCTCAGCAGACACTGATTGACATGTACTGCTTAGTCATCAGTGATTATGCTGTTTTAAAAGGTGAAAGAACAATGTGGAACTGTTTATTGCACTGGAATATAAGAAAATAGAGCTCTAATTGGCCAAATCAGGAGAAAAGACAGACCCTTCTGGACAGGCTGCTCCAGTTTGGACAAGAATCACATGTGGACAGTATACATGGAGCTCTCACACAAAACAAATGGAGTTGATTTCACAGACATACAATGCACTAATATTTTAGCCAAATTTCTTATTAGACTTAATACTTATTACTTTCAGAACACCATGGCTGCCACATATGGTTGTGAGGGATGTTCACTGAACAAAGGCACTTGGTCCACGGTGCAAAGTGGCCTGAAATAAGCCCAGCTCTGCACAATAAGATATAAGCCCTGAAAAAAAAAAGGGGCTCCCTTTACTTATTCAGAGAGCTCATGTAAGCAAATGGCAACTGTGGGCTCCACAGCTAATTTAAATCTAAAACATTTCGTGTCTGAATCATAAAGTTTTGATAAATGTTTTTGAACATCTTTTTGCTTACCTGGGTTTTCATTCTGAACATAGACTCAGAAAATAAGAGCTTTAATACTCCTATCCCCCACCCCCCACTCCCCACCCATGATAGAATGGGACTGTCAGTATTGTCATTTTTCAGTCATTTCTGCCTAGGTTTTCCTATTGGTATAATTGTGATAGTTACTATATTTAGTTCAAATTAACAAAAATGTCATGTGCCAGGCACTAAGCAAAGTGCTAGAATTACATCACTGAGCTGGACAGGTACCTGTATACCAAAAGCATATAGTCTAATAAGTGACTACTAATCACTTAATTTTGCTACAGATTGATGAAAAGATAAAATAGCAAATGCAAAAGAAAAAGTTCTTGGGTTCACTTCCATTAGTTCTGTTCTAAAGTTTATACTCTCAGAATGCTTAATGTAGAGGAACTTATTTTGCCTCTCCACTCCTATTCTCCCACAGGTAAGGGGTCTCTAGTTTTCCGCACCACCCCAAAATATCAAAGAAAACTGGGATATGGTAGCCACTGCAAGGACCTCCAGTGCACACGTAGCTAAATATACACAAGTGAGACCACACTTCTGTGATTAGAGGCTTCTTCCTTCATTGTCATGAGCATAGCATGGTCACTTCTGCCTAGTCCTTAGATCATAGTCAGAACTCCAAGAAATGTTTGTTGACTGAATCATCATTCATTTGTTCAACTGAAGGCAGTGTCATAGTGGCCAGCCATGCAGCCTGTCACTTGAAGAAAAGTGCTTGAGGAAGAATGAACATTTCAACGTTACTCCTTGCTGATCTACAATTTTAACTCTATTTGTACAGCCAGATAACTGAGTACATGACTTACAGGAATAAATGAGAGTCACCTGTGGCTGTATGTTTGCGTAAGTCCACACACTTTTTACGTAGATTGTTATATTGATGAATTGTGCTACCTACGCTCTGATTACAAGTGGTTCTTTACATCAATAACTCATGAAAACCCACTAGGAGAGCATGTTAGACGTAAGAACGGCACCACAGATCACAGACTGAAAAGACCTCTGGGATCATCTGCACAGAGTAGGAAAAACCACTCATGATCACTCTCCTTTGGTTCTGCCTCATTCTGTAATCACTCCACAGGGCAAACTGCACTCCTGGTTTTTCTGACTGACACACAGTTCTGCACATGCTAAATTATCTTTTCTTTTCCATCAGTCTTGAATTTATATGAGTATTTTTAGTGGTAATTATCCTTATAAATGGCAAAAATAATGGTCTCAGGGCATTTTCCCACAAGCAAGGCTTTGTATCAGAAATGGTAAAAATCAAAATGAAATTAAAAGTATTTAGAAAGTTACATGTACTCAAAACACTACTATTAGAATTTTGAATTTAAATGAAGACACTTATTTTCAGTTAGGAAACTAAATGATATAATAGCCAAATAGTAATTCTTATTCCTGCCCACTTGGCCTTTACAACTTACCAGGTGTTAAGTCTATACATAGAGTAGTGTCCAGTCTCATTATTTAAGAGACAGTCATGTTCTTGTTATCTGCTTTATCTAAAACTTTGTAGTAAAAGAAAACGATACTGAGCCTTGGGGAATCCTTGTTCAGCTGAAGAAAATGAGTAGTTCTGGTACCCAAGCCAATTTTAGATTTTACTTAAAGTACAAAAATCATGCTTCCAAGTAGAGAAAAGAATGCTAGACTAGGCCAAATTATTCTGGGCAAATGTCTCAAACATATTGGGCTTCGAGTCCTTCCTGTAAATTAAATAGTTAAATTAAATGAATCTAAACACTGAGAGAAATAGAAACTTTATTCCAATGTTGGAGGCCTATTGATAACCAAACAAAGAAGGTATGGAAATCACCATCAGGTCAAAGTTGACATTGGAAGCCACTTGTCTTAGAAGGCAGAAAGAGGGAGCCAAAGTAACTTCTGAAAGCATTGTGAAGACAACCTCAGGGAAAATCAGAAATAATGACAATAAAGTCAAACCAGTTGTCAGAGTTTATCAAAAGAATGGTCCCAAAGCAGCACCTGACCTGACTGCCAACTAACCTGAAATTCAACAGTTGAAGTTTGAGTGGCATGTTTATAAAATCAAACGTCTTCTTGAAGCTATATGTGAAAATGAAACTGTAGCTTACAAATAGAAGAAGTGGCCACCAAAAGACTACCTATATTTTGGAGTTCACTTTAGGTCACATATCAGTCTTGTTTGTTACAGCCAGCTATGGAAATGACACTACCAGTGTCACTTCCCAATCGGTCAGGAAGAATACTTGAAGAAACATTTCAGAAGGTAATCGGTGTTTGCTGTTAACAAAAATGGCCACACCAATGTACACCATCTCCCCATTCCAAAATGAAATATTTTTTGCTACCACAGATATCACAGACAGTTTTATACAGAAAACAAGTGCCAAACATATAGAAGTTCAACACTAATTTCTCCTTACACAAAATACAGCTGACCCCTTTGGCCACCAACCTGTTGCTCAAGCTAGTTTTAGAAACCCTGTCAGGAAGAATAAAAATTTCTGTGGCTTCTGGAACCTTTTGGGGGTATAAGGTCTTGACCAGCAAATATGAAAGTATATTGTAAGGTTTCCTCTTAATATCAATACTTAGTATCACATTTTGGGTCTTGTAAGTGCTCCCATATGTTTCAGAAACAATTAAATTTTTATTGACATTTTGGCCTGCCTCCTAAAGATGAATATCCTTCAGCTGTTAAACATTTGATAGGCTTGAAGTTGGGAACGTTTTTCTATTTAATATTTTTATGCTCTTGAATATGTACATACAGAAAAGGCAAGAGGTGACCTGAGGCTTTTGAAGTAGTAATCAAACTCTAGGAAAAACGCAGAGACTTTCAAAAACCTTTCTGGCTGTCTTTTGAGAGAGGAGGGAATAATTAGTAGACCTTTGTCATATGATTAAGCTTATCAAATCAGGATCGGTTCTACATACACCAATAAGCTCTGATCTGGTTCCTTGTTTTGTAACATTATAAAGAATGAGGAAAGCTTGTGCACTGGAAAATAAGTTTGTTTAAAGGGTCTCGAATTAATTAATTTATTTCACCTGGGAAATCGGACTTATTTTTTTTTTTTTTTTTCCAACTGGGAAAGCAAACCGCTGACCTTCAAGTTACTAACATCGACAGGACTTGAAAAGAGAAGGGAGTATGTAATCTCATCAAAAAGGACTGAAATAGATACTGTTCCCCAAATATTACAGATTTCCAGTCTTATAGGATTCTAGGCAAATAACCAGAATATCACTCTGGGGTACACCTTCCTGTGTAAGCAATGCCCTGGACTAGACCCTCCTAACAGCTACTCTCCAAGCCTCCGCAGTCAATTCCTTCCTTAATTTGCCTTCACTTTGAGAAAGAAGAAAGAAAACAAAATCTCCCCATTCCCCGTTCTCAATCTGTTACATTTCAAAAGAGGAGAAATAACTGGAAAACCCCGTTTCCTTTGAGAAAAGCGTCCGCGGCAGCTACTGCGGGTCTGCCCCACCTTTAGCTTCAGGTTGACAAATGCCTTCAGCGCGTTCTCAGCTCGGCTGGCCCTAGGGGTCCCCTAAAATCGCGCGAGCGCCCGCCCTGTCTGACCTGCCCCCCTGCCGCGGCGCACATTTCAGCTTTTCAGCTTCACGGTGGAGCTCGCAGTAATTGAGTCGCGAGGGTTATTTTTCCTGGCCTCACCTCGCGGTCCTGAGCCTGCAGGGAGCTTTCGGAAAGACATCGCCTCCTCCCCCTGACTCCCCGGCAGCTTCTGAACGCTGCGCGGGTCTCCGCCCCGCGGGAACCAGTGTTGCGATCCATTCCGCGGCGGCTAGAGGTTGAGGCCGGAGGCTGACACCACCAGGGACCCAACGGAGGGTTTATTCTGCCCAGCTTCACATTTGGGGGTCAAATCACATTAAAGTCAAACCACCAACGGGGCGGGTAGCAGGTGATTAATTGCACAAAATAGAGTTACAGAAAAAACCTCGCTTTGCAGGCGAGTGACTTGGTTTCCCTCTGTAGCTTTGCCTTCATAAAAAGCAAGTCCCTCCCCTCTCCTGAGTTGGAAGGCGGGGAAAGGTTATCAGCGGCTCCAGATGGACGCCCGTAGACAGGGTCAGTTTAGGAAGACCGGCAGGCAGGCGTATTAGGCGCGCAGGCTCCTATCCGCGTGGCTATGGGAAGCAAGTTTCCCTCATCCCTTCTTGGAAGGTAAGAACTTTGACATCTGGAAGTGTCAGAAATGAGCCTTTTGCCATAAATCATCCTGAAAAGCATTCAAATCAGACAAGCGTCTAGAGACCCTTTAGACACTCCACCCCCAAAATCCTAGATCAAAGTGCAGTTCCTGGAACCATAAACACCTATTATATGCAAAATCCTACTTATCTGGAGGATGCCAAAACTGAGAGTAAGGGAAGGGGTAAGGGGGCACTTTTCGCTGTAAATTTCCCATACAAATCTCAAAATTTTTCTTAGCATTATCAACTACCTTCTTGGAGACAGGCTACAGCGCTTCTAAACCCGCCCAAAACGCTTTTCTGGAGTCCTCGGAACAGCTGGCCGGGGCTTTTAGCACACGGGACTGGACCTTCGCCTTTGCCTGTTTTTTTCAACCGGGAGAAGCAGGTGCGAGAGTCTGGGGCTTAGGAGGTGGAAGGCGGGAAAAGAGAATCCACTAGGTCCTAGTGTAGAGGACAGCAATCGCTCCTTAGATATTACTCTAGGGCGGAAACCTGATTGCAAATCGCTGTTCTTCCGAAACTTGCAAAACCCGGAACAGAAAACTCCCGCCCAGCCAATTTTAGCTCTCGTTGAACTCGCCCGCCTGTGTTACGTTTGCACCGCAACTCTTTGTAAATGTCCGAGTCCTCTCGGAGGAAAGATCTTTAGGGCGACGAGAACACCAAGAGGAGATCTGGAGGGCAGATCTCTTCGATCCCAAGAGAGCAACTTTGTCGCCTCAGAAATGAAAAGACGCCAACTTCCCTCCTGCTGTTTCCTTGGTCAACTCAGAATCAACCGATAGTATTGGAATCTCCTGAAATCCGGAATAGGGATGGCCCAGTCGGCTTCTGAAACTGAGGCCGGGGAATGGCAGGAATGGGGGGCAGAGAGGATCGGGAAGAAGAGTCCTTCCCCCACAGACATTCCCAGCTGGGAGACGAGCTTGCTCGCAGCGCGTTTATGGAGGGAGGGGGCATCGGGAACCGCGCTGGCGGCGAGCAGACTCCAGGGTCGAGATTATTCGACACGTGTCTTTTATTCCTCACAATCCATTTCTTACGGGTGATTTATGAACGAATCTCTTTGATCAGGGACGGTTTTATCTGTCCAGTGCTACAGATGACAGATGCGGCTGCTAAAATGCCTGGTCCCCGCTGCCTAAAAGGTTGCTCCCCCCTCCCAAATGCTGTTGCTTTTTCTCTGGCGGTCCCCACCCCCTGCTTCTTCGTTCTCCTCCCCTACCCCCAACCCCGTTTGCTGTCTTAGTTGCAATCCCTCTGGGTGGTTAAGTCAACAAAAAAGCGCAGAGCAGGGTCAGTAGGAAGCCAAGGCAGGCATACTTTGGGCACGACATCCTCCTGGTGCCACATTTGTTAGGGTCTTAAGAAGGCCCCCAGCCGGAGACCAGAAGAGCTTGCTCTTTAGGTGGGGGTTGCCTGCCTTCGGAAAGGAGAAGACGAGGTCCTCACAGCCAAGTCCCATGCGTCTGGCTCTGCCCAGAAAAGGCGGGTGCTGGGGTAGGGAGCCAGTACACCGGGGGAAAGCCTCAGCCTGCGGTTCTGTGCGGGCCGCGGGCCGGGGCTCATCAGAACAACCACTTTGGCTTAATTGGGGAGGGAAGGAGGCAGCTGGAAAGGGGGAGAGGGGAGAGGATCACGTTACAGAGCCTCCTAGTCCCTAATAGGTAAAGGAAAAGCGGAGTCTCTGAAGAGGTTATTAATAGTAGGGGTGTGTGTGTGTGTGTGTATGTGTGTGTGTTAGTAGTATTTCATTAAAACCATATCCTGGAACAAAGAGTTGTTCTTTCATGTTTCTTTGCTTTGTTATTACTCTGACAGGAGTTCTAAAAACAGGATTTTTCCCAATCAAAGGATCCCTGGATTTATCTGCCCTCTCCTAGCCTCCTTTCCCTCCACCAAACTGCTCTTGGTATCATTATCCCGGTATGGATTCTATCTTATACTTTTGATTTAGCCAGAGGACATTTAATAGCTGACTGGATTAAATATTGCAGACTCCAGCCTGAGCTATTTGAAAATCCGGGTCGTGGACTGTGCCTAACATCAGAGAAGGAAAACTGATCTATGAGATGTGTTTTAAGTTTCACGTAGTCCGGCGGGGAGAGAAGGAAGAGGAAAAAGGAGTCTCTAGGTTACAAAGTTAGAAGTTTTAAAAGGTGTGTGTTGGTGAAGGGTAGGGAGAGAAGTCAGGGGTAGAATGAGGCAAAAGGCAACCGTAGCAAGAAGTTAACAGAAATTTCATCTATCATAATGTGCAAACGAGATTTATGAGAACATTTTTAAAAATACTGCTCTGGATGTCAGGATTCTTCCCCAGGAAAGGAGTGCTGACCCCATTAGTGCTGACTCCATTAGGGGTGCATCCACAGACCTCTCTGAAGGACTTGTCATGAAATTTGCAGTAGGAAGATGGTTTCTGCTTCAAGTTTACTTTCAACAGCAGTAACAATTCTTTGATTGGTGTTAAGTTTCAGGAACAAAAGAAGAAGAGAAATGTGGGCTGTATTTGTCCAGTACTATGTTTAGAAAATGGAGGCATAGCAGTCCCAAAGGAGAGCTTCGCACAGCCAAATCTGGGTGTTGGGGTTTGACCCAATATTTCTACAAGCCAGGAAAACCTAGAGAGGCAGGATCTGATGCTCCTTAGTGACCAGGACGTCTGTGAGCTATAACCAAATAATATGATATGCACCCGAAGGTAACAATAAATCAAGGCTAGGAATGACTGGATGGGTATTGAGATTAAATGCTATAGAGAGAAAGAGCCTGTCTGTCTGGTCTTGGGAATTTTAAAAATTGTCAACCCTTAAAGCTAATATGATCATTGACTATATATCATTTCTGATTATGCCTGTAGGAAGCCCAAAAAGGAGTAAGATAAACCCTGACAGTAAAATTGGATTTAATATTGTGGAAGAAAATACCCTGACTTTTAAATTTTGTTTAAAGTAGAGAGCTATATGGGTGGCTATATAATAATAAGCCAGATGTAATGTCAATTTAATAGAGATTTAGGGATAGTGTTGCATTTAAAAGAAGAGCCACAGCACAGTTCATTGAATATATCGTCTTAATATATGGGCAACAAATATTTAAAACCTTATTGTATGCCAAGCCCCTGGCCTGAGCTACATGTTAGATTCACAGTAACCTCTATGAACATTCCTATTCAACATGGAGAAAGGAATTGGACTCTCTTCCACATCTGGCAAACTGCTAATTCGTTTTAATTTTGTTTACAAGCTGAGCTTTCTTCTTGCATGAAAAAAAAAACAAAAACCGCTTCCTCTGTTTACAAGTCATTTTTAAAAATCCTTTTCAATCAAACTGATCACGTATCTTGGTAAAAGCCCTTCCCCATGGGCTCAGGGATTTCAGAGTGCTGGGTCCTGGCCCCATGAGTAAGGGATCACCCGCTCATCTTTCAGCCCATCCAAGCATCTTGGAGGTTTAGAATCTGTCAGGCCTGGCATTCCTTCGCTCTTCTTATCACTCTCTACCCCTTCAAAAAGGCAATTGATTAGTTTCAGCTTTTCCAAACCGAGATCCGATATGTTTTTCAGGATCAAAAGTCTTTGAGAAGTCCAAAGAGCAATGTGGGAAATGGGGAATGTGAAGGAGGAAAACAGGAGGGGGGTGGTGAAATTCATCTCTCACCCTAACTCTCCAAAGGAACCTAGGGGATGGGCATCTGGGCAGGAGATGGAATTGCAACTTCTGGGAGATGTACTTAACAACTTAAGATGTGTCTTCCCTTCCTGAAAGCAAATGTTTAAAGAAGAAAATAGATTATCTAGAAAAGGAGGTTGATGATTTATGCCTGGATTTCTCTCCAAGCATTTGCCTTCCTTGTATTTACAGGCGTGTCCCCATTTGCAAGTTGTACATCTGTTCTATTCACATGACGTTTCATAAAAGCCCTAACATCTGGGCAAGATAAACTTCCTTCAGGTACCTGCTTAACTTTTCACTTGTCACACTCGCATCGCATCACCCCCCCAGGGCATCCCTTGCCCTATCCCACCTGCCTCAGTGGTGGCCTCTGTGGGGGTGGGCTGTGCTCCAGTCCGCCCACCTCCCACCCCCATGTCACTGGCCCCCAGTTCCAGCTTCCCACAATATCACTCCCTCCCAGTGCCAACCTTTGCCATGGCCAGGTTCTTTGAGAGACTCCTGATCCTTAGTCTCCCACTTCAGGCCTGACTGTGCAGGTAAATGAGGGTAGCATTTTGAACCCAAGAAAAAAAGTTGTCTTTTGATTCTGTCTTCAGACCAAACCAAAAGGAAAACTGCCGAATACGCCATACAAATTCACATTTAGGTTCGAAAGTCCCTTATACACCTATATATTCCTCAATAAAGTGAAAGAAAAGAGCAGCTGATTTTGGTGGTAGTCATTTCATGAGATTTCCCTCTCTGGTAGATATGCAAACTTCATGTTTTACAGAAACTTAATTTCACTTGCTGGAAATCTCCCCTCCCCCAAGAAGGCTGCCTTCTGGAATGAATGCTTTCAGAGTTGTTTTTTCTTTTCCTAATCTGGAATTTTGTTCCTCTGACTTCAGCCTAAATCGCACGAAGGAGGAGGACACATCGACAAACTTGAGAGCGGGTGGGAGAAAAAAAAAAATAGAAGGAAAAGAAAATAGTCCACGTAAACAAGAAAGGAGGCTGTTGGAGACTTTCACTGCAGCAAACCCCAAACCATCTCGTTGCAGGGTGCCCACAAAATCCCGGCTATAATTGAGTGTTTTCTTTGAGGTTTTCTGACCATGTGCTTTTTACCATGGTTACTATGACTCTGATTCCAGAAGCTGAATATTCATCATGATCCCATCTCAACCTTTCAGAAGGCTTATCTCGTTGGTCCTTACAAAGGAGGAGAATCTAAAGGGGGCACGTCTGTGCCAGTGATTTTAACCTGCTCCACCTTCCAGTGACCTGCCACATGCTCCTTCTTACTTTATAGACATCTGGGAATTCCATACATGCCTTAAACTCCAATTACACACCTTCTTCAAAGGACACGTGCTTTGATTTGCTAAGAACATTAAGTGGGCTCACGTCCTGAGGCCTTGGGACAAAAGCGAGGGAAAAATATATCCCATGTCGGTTTTCTTTTTTTTTTTTTAATTGAAACTGGGTCTATCCTTTGCTGTCCAGTAAATAAAGATAGTTAATAATCCTCCTATTTGCACATTCGTGGGCTCTCAAAGAGTTGGGAGGTTTCTGAGAAATAGTGGGATTGCCGGCTTTGAGAAAATAGGAAGAAACCGATTTGTCCTTCCACTTTGCCGGTGCACTTTCCTTCCACTTTCACTGGTGCTGGGGGCGGCGCATTCATTATGACATATAAGCGGAAAATTCTGCAAAAGTGGTCCCCGGGGATCCCCGCCCGACCCCTGTCTGTCCCCTAATGTGGGCCTGTCTCTGGAAATTCCAGGTTGGGCCTTTGCCTAAATCTGTTGCTATTGCTCCCCTTGCTACCGCTGACACTTGGCACTGCCGCCTCCTAGCAGCGGCCAGACGCGGGGCTGGGGGCCTTCCACGCAAACCGACAGAGGTAGGGACATCGTCATTCTCCCCACCGCGCGGGCTGGGTCCGCCACCCACGCAGGCGGATACCATGCCCTTGCCCCTCTCCCACGCCTGCCGCAGGTGAGACCCTCGCTCCCCACGGAGTTCTGTTTGGGTTTCCGTGGCGTTTGTTCCCCGCAGGTTTGTTTGTTTTTCTTCAAATTACAGATGCAGGGAAAACCGCCTGACATCATGAGAGTGGGACAAACGCTCACTTTGAAGGATTCCTGGGCAGGACTTCAAGTGAAATCATATGCCTGAGAAGAACTTGATACTGGTCTAGAGAAAATAACCAGTTCTGACTTTGCCAAACCATGGAATGTGCAAAATGCTCTACTTTTTCGCAAGAGGCCAAGTGTCCCTTAAAAAGCTCCATTATGAATATGAACCTTAAGACCGAAGGGTCAAGCAGCTTGTGCCGTTGTTGAGTATGGGAAAAAATTTACACACATTGTGCAAGTTTCTGCTTCTTGACATTATTTTATTAATAATATGTTCCACTTTGGCGAGGGTACCTGTAACTGTGCATGAATTATCATTATCATCTGGACATGTGCTTGGCATGTATGTGCACAAAAGGGGAAATGTGCATATGGGTAAAAAATTACTGCTTTCTTGTGACTAAAGGCTATCAATCTGACCAACTTATAAACAAGATAAAAATAATCAATAGCACAGTAAAGGAAACATTCAATTGTCTACAGTTTAACCAAGACAATTTAATACAATACTTTCCCCTAGCAAATGCATTTTGGCTGAAGGAAAAAGATCCCGAGTGAACCAACACATTAATTGGAAAGCATTAGCTTCTTATTTCTGAAACAGAGGTAATTCATTCTATGTGTTCTTTAAGAGTAGGTAGCAAAAATAAAATGAAATAAAATCAAAAGAAGATAAAATGGTGGAGGGAAAGAAGCAGGTGGCTTCATTTCTATTCTAAAAAAGAATTTCGCGATTTATGTCTTGTGTATATGGGGGTAGGGATTAGACTCGGCAAGCTGGAAATTGCATTATAGTACTTAATATTTTTCATTGTGCAGTTGCCTCATTCAAAATACAATTATTTACCACCTTTTTCATTCATTTATTTCTCTGAAAATCTGGGGGGAAACATTACCTTCAGTTTAGTATTTAATATTACTATAAATATGGTATTTGCTTTTCTCTAAAGTGTTTCCTCCTATGAAAGAAGTAGAAAAAGCAAAACACATTTTAAAAAGAAAGAAAAGAAAGGCAAATGGAGAGCTACCTTTCTTTGACACAATTAGTTCTTATATCCAGAGTTAAGATAACAATTACCTTCTCAGCAGTGATGACCAGCTCCATCCTGGTGTACCTCAAGAAATCTGAAATATCAAATAGTCAGACCAAGCTAGTGAACAAGGAGACTCCTCATGAATAATTTAGAAAATGGAAGTGGTTGGACGATACATACAGAAGAGAATTACCAACCTAATGCTTTCCCTCATCCTTCTAGGGCACCCTCCTTACAATTCTAACCTACCTTACACACCACACACACACAAACACCCCACAAATACGCCAACACATAATCGCCTTCCCTTTCTGTTATTTGCTAAAGGACTATCAAAATCCAAAAATAATACTTCTCCAAGCTTTCAGTAATGTTTTAATACAAGTAAATGCTGCAGACTCCTTATTGTAAAATACTATCTGAAATATTAACAATAAATTCATAATATTCTTATGTCAGCATTCTATGGTGCTGTGTGAAGAAGAAAACAGAAACCTTCAGGCAATAAAATAACCTCGACCTAAGCTAAGCAACAACGATCTCTTTGGATACATACACTTATTAGTCACTGTTTGAATTAGACACCAAAATAACTTTCCAGTTTGAAAGCTTCCCCAATTACACTTGAATGCAGTAAATTGGATGTAAAAGTTAAGAACTGATACAAAATCACTATTTCTAATAATGTTAATTATAAAAGCCAGTATCTTCCTGGCCCAGAAATAATCAGAATGAAGTAAAAAATCAAAAACCCCCATTTGCCCATTATTGTTTTACTTAACTTCAGATAGTGTATGTGTGGGTATGTATGATCTCACCAGGGAAAAATTCTGTGTAATTTTGGATAAAATATATTTGCTAATGAATTGACTAGAAACTGCATAGCTGTAGTATTTAAAACTGTGATTGTTCCAACAGTTACCAACGATACTGTAAGTTCAGTCTTATATTCTTCACACATAAAAAAGAATGATGCTTCCCAAATAGCATCAATATAGGGATATATTAACTTTTCTTTTTAGCAAACAAGACACTAAATGTCATATTCATTCATGAGAGAACAGCTAAGCAAATTACAAATGGAATTTTCCCTTTTCTGCTGATTTGCACTTTGTTTTCTATGCATTTCTGGTCATTTCTATGTGTGTACAGAAAATTTTCTTAACACTATGTATCTTTTCACTGAAAACTTGTTATTTAGGAATCTTCACAAACAGTGCAGAGCATGACAAAAAGTACATAATAAGGGAATAGTGCAGGTTTCATACTCCTTATTTGCATTTAACGGTTTTACAACTACCACCTCAGAATATAAGGGAGGTGAATAGCAAATTTGTTAGTTTTTGCTGTTTGGAGATGATATGAAGAAGAGATGCTACTAAGCCCACTGAATACCAAGCTGGAATAATAATAAAGCTGTCTTTTTAAACAACATGCTTGTGCCTGTCAGTAGCTGCTTTGAGTTTTTCACTGTTTTGTTTATATTAGTGCCCCCTCCCTCCTGGGTGCCTTTAGAATTAAACAAGCAGGTATTTACCACCAACTTAATCTTTAGCTTTAAAAATATAGACCAAACTCTAAGGTTCTTTAAATTTTTTTATCATATTTATTTATTGCAGAAAAATATACAAAGATATTTACAAAACAATCATAAAAATATGAATGCATTTAGACACCGGATCTATTTGCATTTTACCATGGGTCCTCAATAAATAAATAGAATGTTGTTTTTTGTATTTTAAGTTTTTTTTTTCCCCCTCAGAGGAAGGATGAAAAAAAGAATTAACTGACTATGGTTTTGCAGGCCAGTTTGATCCCAGTATTATTTCTAAAGGTGTTCTTATAGTTCCTCTGATAGTTACCATTTTAAAATAGAGAAAGTCCATAATGATGCCTTTCCTTTCAGTGGCTGATTGGCACGACCTCTTGAGAATGCATGCATGAAAAAAATAAAAATAAAAACATTCTTCGTCAAAAAAAAAAAAAACAACAACACACAAACAACTGTTCAGACTTCTATCAGAATGCAGAGGTGTGAGGATGGTGCCGCTGCCCGTCTGGGAATCACTGTCCACGGGCCTGTCTCGCTTTCTCTTTTAAAAGTGCGCCCCACGCCCTGTTTCTTTGAATTTGGATTTTGCTCTTCTAATTTCCAAGAAAATCTGTGGCATATATTTTTATTTTTAGTTATCCAGCTCCAGAGTCTCTAGACTGTCCATTTTCTCCTTCTCTGGAAACAATGACATCTGCAAAAACCCAGAGGGGGGAGTCGGTTATTGTTTAGGTCTCTGTGGCTGTTTTCTAAGACTAGTGAGCACTGTTCTTATCACCACCACCGAGAAATTAAGCTGAACAACCTGGAAGGATTTCAGCCCAAGGGCAAGAGGAAGTGGGTGGGTGGAAAGAAGGAGGAGGTGGAATTTGTTTTAAAACATATGTTTTAAGGAGAACAAAAATTGAAAGCTGAAAGAAAGGGTGGCGCTGGCAAAACGGTCCTTACCCGTGACCCCTGGGCGTCTCTGTCTCCCCTCCTGTCACGCACACTCACGCGCACACACACCCCTCACCAGGGCGCATCCCCCTGGAGACTGCTCTCCCTAACGGGGTCCGACCGGCCTACCCGGGACGCTGGGGGCGCGAGGCAACGGTGCCAAGTGAGGTGGGAAAGCTGAGAGGAGAGTGGGAGAGGAGAGGAAATCGAGGTGGACTGGGAACCGCGGCCTGGTCGGCCAGTCGTCTGCCACCTGAGAGGCGAAGGGGTGCAGCGGCGCGGTCCTTACCTAGGTCTCCGGCCCTGCTGAGGGGGTGGGGGGCTCCGCCTGCTAGTGGGACGCGGACATGGACCAGGCCCCCTCCATCCTCCAGACCGAGAAGGCGTAGCTGAGCCGCTCGTGAGCCACATAGCTGCAGCTTGCCATCTTGGAGTCCAGCTCGTCGCTCTGGAGGACCTGGTAGAGGAAGTCGATGTACCTGGCCGCCAGCTTGAGGGTCTGAATCTTGCTCAGCTTGTCCGAGGGCAGCGTTGGGATGATCTTCCGCAGCGCGGCGAACGCCTCGTTCAGCGACTGGGTGCGCTGGCGCTCCCGCACGTTGGCCATGACCCGCTGCGTCTGCAGCTCCTCGTACGACTGCGGGCTCCCGCC
>NW_012101366.1:1998803-2022219 GCF_000951045.1 Mandrillus leucophaeus
GTGGATGGCCCCGAGGTCCAAAAAGAAAGCGCCCAACGGCTGCACGCACACCCCGCCTGGCCGCCTGGAAACGGTGCCGGTGCTGCAGAGCCCGCGAGGTGTCTGGGAGTTGGGCGAGAGCTGCAGACTTGGAGGCTCTTATACCTCCGTGCAGGCGGAAAGTTTGGGGGCAGCAGTGTCATTGGCCTGACGTGGGGAGGAGGGACTTTTCGAAGTTTTATAGGAAAGTTTCCGCTTTCCAGTCCCCCTCCCCCGTCCCACCTCCCTTCCTCGGGGTCTAACAATTCGTCCTCCCAAACCATTCAAAAACGACCTGGCCCGGGCGGCCGGCCCCTCCACCCGCCTCCTTGCCGTCCTTCCCCTTCCCTCCCCGTCGCCTTCCCCTGGCAGGCGCGGGGCGATTTCCTTCCCCGCCGGAGCGTGCGGGCAGCGCCCCCGAACCCTAGCGCAGCCCAGGAAGGGGCCGGAGGAGACTGTCCTGGCCGCGGTGGCAGCCGCATCCGGAGTGGCTGTGACAGCAGCGGTGGCAACAGCTTCTACACAGTGGGTGATGTCTCATCTCGCCCAAGAGCCCTCTAGGTCCGTGGGGCCGATTTGGGATTGCTGGGGCTGGGGGTGGAGGGTGGTGTGGGGTGGCGGGGCATGCCAAGAAAACTGTCAACCGCGGAGCCCACTCAATGGTGAGGTAGACGAACCCCTTGGAGTTCCAAGGGCCAAACCGCCGCGGCCCAGCGCCGAGGTCCTGGGCGTTTCTGAAGACGTGGCCGCGCGGCGGGGGCTGAGGATTTGCGTCCTGGCCTCCTCTCTCACCCTTCTGGGCCCTCCTTTCCCCTCTACAACGACCCAGTCTAACACTCCCCAACATCCAAAGGACTACGCCTCGGAAGGTGCTCGAAAGAGGCAGAAGTTCACTCTCCGGTGCAAGGAAACCCAGTCCATGGGGAAGGCAGCAGAGCCAGAGGGGGGCAGCGCAGCGCCTTTGCTGCGGCCCTGACAGCTGGCAATGCCAACCCAAGGGAGAGACCCTGTGGCCATTTCATCCCCACCCCCAAATTAGGCCCCGCATTGTGACCCTGAAAGGCCAGCTTGTGAGAGTGAAGTGGGAATTTGATAGCGCCTGGACATAAGGGGCTGCTCGCTCTAAGACCCCCCCTCCCAGCCCCCACTATCTAGGAGATCCAGTGAACAATTAGGCTTCGTGGGCCCCAAACGCATGCCAATTACTTGGATACACTAACATTTTAAGCATTTCTGTCTGTATGTTAAAACGAGCCACAAAGAGGGTGTTAATGTAGATCCTGGCAAACTGGAAGCAACAAAGTTGGTGAACAAGAAAGAAAGCCACCTTGGATAAGAAGCCCATCTTTTGCAATGCCATATTTGTTCCCTTTTTGAAATGAATGGAGGTACAATAACCGTTTCATGTCCATCCCTTACACGGCAAAGTAAAAGGCTGGAGTCAGTACACAGTGTTGGGGTGGGGGCAGCGTTTGGGGGCGACGAGTTTTGTGCACCCTGCACATAAAGTCCGCTCATGGGCTCCTCAGTACGGACTCACCAGTGGGAACAATTAATTCAGCAAAGCGTCCCTTTCTGAGCTGGACCAAGGTTCGCGGCTGCAGATATCTCAAGCTGGAGGCAGGAGCCCAGGCGACGCCCAGGCAGGCCACGTGGCTGTTCCCCGCTGAGACTCGCAGCTTTAGTCCTGGAAACCTTAGGGTGTGGAGCTCCTTGGGTCGACTGAAGGGTTCAGCTTTTTCGGAGAAGTGAAGGCGGGTGTTATTTCTCCAGCGAGGTGTAAACAAGACTGTGCTTTCATGAGAGGGACAAATGACAGAGTTGGTCCCTTACCATTTTTACAGAAATACTCAGAAACAGTGACTACAGCTTGTCAACTGGTCTGTTCAGTGAGCCGCTGCCTTATTGTAAAATAGTCTCTCTGAAAATCAGATTCGACTTGACCTCCACTTAATTTCAGTAGCACTCTAGCAGTTCTCAAAACAGTCACCCCTGCACCCTTGCGTTTGCATGTTCCGCTTACAGGATTTTATCTCTTGGAAGCGCTTAGAGAATGCGGCAAAAATTCTGCCCCACTCTCCACCAAGTGTTCTTTTTGTAAATCTGAATTGCACAGTATTCTGCAATTCTTATTTAGAACGTGGCTGCAGAAGGCTCGAAACTTTTTCCACTTCAGCTATTTTTTTTTAAACATAAATATCAAATCTTATTTTTGTTTTGTTCTTTTTTTCTCTTTTCTCAAAAATAAATAAAGAGATCGAATGATTGGACTCTTTCCTTTGTGGCCACGGATAAGCAAGACAGGAAAGTGTGGGTAAAGTGTAAGGAAATCTTACCTGACCAAGGGGAATTGGGGAAGGGGAGGGGAGCGGACAAGCTGGAGGAGAAACCGAGTCCACAACAGCGCAGCAGCCAGGGGTCATTAGCCAGCCCATCTTGCAAAGTCATCAATCTCAAAGACTGGTTCTTAAACAAGTGAGCCCAGCCCTTTTCCCGGCACTAAAACTTCTAGCTGATGGAGCGCTCCTGGCCATTGAGTACAGGGATCCCCCAAGGCTCAGGCGACGCTCTGATGCCAGAATACTTAGAGGGAGTTCAAAATGAACACCTAACCAGAACCATCCTGACCATGGAACCTTTCAGCTAGAGTCACAATTGATGACTAGTTCTAAGAAGAAATTGCTCTTGAACTGTTCCGAAGAGTGGAGGATGAGACGACTTTTGAGTTCCTAAGTAAGGCTTGAATGTTACTTTTGTAGCAAAAGGTAGTCCCGGAGTTACCTCTCAAAAAATGGCTGGAGCTAGATACTCCCTGCTTTACAAACTGCAGCACGCCCTGCTGACAGTCCAATCTGCTCATATACAGCTCTTTCTTATCTAACATTTTACCTAACAATTTTCTTTTCCACATTTGCAAGAATGGCTCCCTTTTTACTTGTTGACAAGTCAGATATAATTCTGGATTCTCTTATATATGCAACAATAATTGCAACTTCTGCAATGTTTCGTTTAAATTTGAAAGCTTCTTTCTTTCTAAAATCCCAATCTTGGGGTCGTACAAACAATCTTAGAAATTTTCTTTTGAGGCTGAAGTTAGCCTAACTGTAAGGATGTCAGTGGGGACTACCTTCTTTGGGAATGCTAGATTAACTGGAGTTCAGTCATTTTGCCTCCTTCTAAAATAAAGTCCCCCCCAAAAAAAATTAAATGAAAAAAAAATTTCTTTTGTACTTGGATAATTCAAAACGATCTTTGTTTTCAAATTGCAAACTTGGCATGTTTGCAATCCTGCCTGAGGAATGTGTGCTGTGTTAAAAGTTGAAACAAAAAATACTGTTAAAAGTAACAGAGTTAGAAATCTCACACCGACCATATACATAAGTATTAAGTATCCTGACAGTTTGAATATGCTGTGACATTCTCTTAGCAATAATCAATTATAAATACTTTTAGATAAGGAAAAGAAACACACACTATAGAATGGTTAGCAAGCTGGTAAATTCTGGAGTTTGAGCTTGCATAAAAGGTGAGTACCTCAATCTGTTCCTACTCTTCTTTCTCCTCAGACTTTAGATGGCCTATCACCTGTTTGTTGGCTCCTACTTCTGAGAAATAATTTCTCCGAATTGCATAAATAATGCACAGGAGCATTCGCACGGAAGGGAGTGAAAATTAGAAAGGCTGCAATTGAGTGAATATCAGATGAGGTTTTATATCTTAGATTTCATCTTGTTTTGAGCACTCCAGAGGGACTGCTGTTTAAATGAGAGAATTTTATTAAAGGGGAATATAAAGTCACGTCAGCACAATAACTGTAAAGCTTTTTCTTCTTTCATGACCCTGGTAGCCTTAATGATGTTTGAACACCTTTCCCTAAATAAAAACTCATTCTCTTTAAATGATGATTTAATTCATAAATTCAACAGATTCAATATTTTTCTATCTAAATAGCTTTAAAAGTTAAAAAAAAACTAAAGTTATAAAATGTGAAGTTTTCAATCCAGAAATAAAACCAAAAAGTAAAAAAACACAATAAATTGGGGTGCCAACAGTACCACAAATGAAATTTTCAAATACATGTTAATCTTTAAAATAGCTGACATTCTGAACTCAGCATAAGGATGGGATGAGGACACATAGGTCTAACCTGTAGAAAGCACAGGATCAGAATATGGAAAAGTATGGAGTCTTGAAGAGCGTTTTTTTGTTTGTTTTGTTTTGTTTTTTTCAGGGGGTGTGCAGGCTGGAGAGTTGGTGTCTCGTTTTTTTCAGGGGGTGTGCAGGCTGGAGAGTTGGTGTCTCAGCTGCCCATTAACCTTGTTGGAAAACACACTCACTTCACTTATATCAAAGAATTGCTGGAATAACTGATGAAAGAATGCAAGAAATAAATAGTTATTCATAGGAACTATTATCATTGTCTCAGTCTTTCTACATAGTATTATGCGTCTTCTTTTTAATCATTCGATGACCTGTAATTTAAATATAAATTGAATGATTTATATTCTATGTTTTTTTCAGTTCAATTTATCTTTCTGATTACTCATAACTTTCACCTTTCTTCACTTGAAGGGATTTCCGTTTTTCACAAATGGCTTTTCCTGAAGCCTTATGTCCTGCTGCTATTGTTTGGTTTGGTTCTTTCTGCAGAAAACATGTTGTTTTTGCCAGTGACCACAAGAGGACACAATTTCCCAGATAACTTTGTTTAGAAAGACACTCATAGAAGAAGAAAGCTAAAAAAAAAAACAGCAAAAATAACACACAATTAATGAATATCATTTGGAGATGTCTATTTTATTTATGACATTTTTATTAATCAAAAAGAATAAACATGAGTTGGCATTCAAAGTTTTGAAGATTTTATGATTTTTACTTTTTTAGAACATTAAATATACTAAACTAATGTTGTAGTTAAGCAAAATGTTAATTTTACATTGACATAATTTTGTACAAAACTCTTGGTGACTTTGAATTTTACTTAATTTTCAAGCCATGTTTGGCAATGAAAAACAGTTTATTTATTTATTTTTTTCCTAAAAGATTTTTCAAAATGCCTTTAACAGTTTGAATTTCTACTTCAGGCATTTGGACTGTCTTTACATTGAAAACTATATGAAAATTATGTTTTATAGTTTTCCACTTATATTTTAATGCATATTTTAGATTAATAACTAAAGGCATTTTGCAGATACATGGAAAAAATGTGATATCTCAAGGTACTGACTCTCAGCACTTCCTCAGAATTATTAGAGACAATCTCTGATTTTAGAGATCCTTCCTCTTTTCTACTGCCTTCTTTCAACTTGTAAATTAAATGATTTGATACTTTTCTGAAGACTTTCATGGTTCTGGTGGATTGCCACAAGGAGCAGGCTGTGGAATCCTGCTTTCTTTGGGATTAAATGCTTTTGCATTTGTGTCTTCATGCAGATATATCCTGGATTACTTTCTCTGAGACCCTGCTGGAGTGAGTGAGGAGTAGACCAAAGACTCTGGAAAAAAAAAATGACTCTGGGGAAAAAAAAAAAAAAAAGCAACGAATGAACGAACGTTTTAAGAGGTTCGAAAGAAAGGAAGGAAGGAAGGAAGGAAGGAAAAAGAAAAGAGGAAAGAGTAAGTGAAAATAAGAAAAATAAGGAGGTCAAGAGAAATGGAGCAGAATCTGGAGAGAAAAGGTGAAAGAGAGAGCTGGAACAAGGGAGCAAGAGTGATAGAGAACAAAAGAATGAGACTTTATATATAGGAGGAATAAAAGGCCTAAATAATAAGAGAAAGAAAGAAATTGATGCATTTGAGAGAAATAGAAGAGCTCCAGGATTATTTGTCTCTGTTTCTGATCAAAGACACTGCCTGTCCCTTGGTACAGACATTTAGATTCAAAACTTCCTGTAATTGTTGTCCAAGTCATAACAAAGTTAAGACAGGTGGAGAGCCATTCAATTTATAATTAAGATTGGTATTCATCTAATGGGCGAGCTCTGTGCTGAATTAGAGTAAAGATGGCAATATGTTGTCATTACTGGATCTCGGGGTGGATCTCATCTGGGGGAACACAGATGTCATCATTTTTCCATGGACATGATATTATTTTCCATGTGACCTGCACATTAGAAGTCAAACTGTACCTTTCCTAGTGGTTCGCTAGGGTCAATGTCTTGCCCTTCCCACCACAGATACCTTAGTAAAAGCGCTGCAAATGACGAGTCTTGTTCTCACTCACTCTACTCAAGACCTTGAGACATTGTAAAGTTCTGGTTCTGCCTAATGGTGCTTTTGGGAGATCTGAAATCTGGTTTCAACTGGCACTAATTAACTGCAATGGATTTATTGATTCTTTTGTAATTTAACATAAATGTGTCACTGTCTCTTAGGTTCTCTGAGTAATAAGGTTTAGTCCCTGACAAACATGTAACAGTATTTTGGGAAATAAAATATGAAAATAATTTTGTAACATAGGGAGCTAAATATTATGATATATGTGTGCACAGAATGCCAAGGAAGGACATCAAACTTGGACTGAGGTGATGAGTGCCTTTGTGCATTGGAGAATTACCTTCATGCCATGGTGGTGGCCAGGAATGCTATAGATATCCCAGACAGAAAGGCATAGAAAAGCTCACAGACCAAATTAAGATACAGATGACACGCCCCATGGTTTATTGAGTCAATCTGAAATATACAGCAAAAACAAAAAAAAAGAGGAAAATCTACAGCCTAGTTTAATATACTAGGATAGGTTGTAAACTGGCAGGAAGGACTATGCTCCCCAGACCCTGTTGTATATGATGTTAACCTGTCCTATTTTTCTTTTCTGTTTCCCTGTATCAATCTTCCCTGCTGATACTGTGCTTAAGAGGTCCAAAGTTAAGGATAAGCATGAATGGAGGATGAGAAATGGGCAGTTGCTCTTGTCCATAGCTGGGGCTTGAAACAGCCTGCTGAGCAGCTATGGATTTTATCTTTCTGTCATGGCTAGAGAATGAGTGGGCCAGATTGGATGTCCATAATGAAGAGCCTATTTAAGACCTCATGAATATGAGTGCTTCATGAATATGGGGTTCCTTACAAGCTTTATGACAATTTCATGTTTACTTGGTCTTTCTGTCTCTGTTTGGTCTGCTTATACCACTATTTAAGATGTCTCTCGTGCTACTTGTTTCTTTGCTTAAATTCATCTCTTCTTGTTTCCCCAATTTTCTTTAGTAGAAATAATTATTCATAAAAACTACAGTAAGCATACATTACAGTTTTTCTGAAGGACACTTTAGTTCAGCTTTAGTCTTTTTTTTTTTTTTTTTGAGACAGAGTTTCACTCTCGTTGTCCAGGCTGGAGTGCAATGGCACAATCTCGGCTCACCGCAACCTCTGCCTCCCAGGTTCAAGCGATTCTCCTGCCTCCACCTCCCTAGTAGCTGGGATTATAGGCATGTGTCACCACGCCTGGCTAATTTTGTATTTTTAGTAGAGACGGGGTTTCTCCATGTATGTCAGGCTGGTCTCAAACTCCCGACCTCCGGTGATCCGTCCACCTCTGCCTTCCAAAGTGCTGGGATTACAGGCGTGAGCCACCACACCAGACCAGCTTTAGTCTTGAAGGACGAGTGGTAGTGAACCAGGTAAGAAGTAGAAAGAGAGGGGGAAGGAAAAGATTCCGGGTGCTGGGTGCAGTGTGGGCGAGGCACAGAGGCATGAGCATGCATAGCTGTTTCAGGAGCACATAAAGAGTTTTTGTATGAGTGGAAGTAGAATGGGGGACGGAGCAGCCAGAACTGATGCCAAATATTAGTTTCCCAAGATGTAAAAAGAAGTAATTAAGTTAGTAATTTGAAAAAGTTGAAAAACATTTAAATTTGAAGGGATTTTAGAAATTATCTAGTCTAAATAGCCAGCTTTATAGATGATTTTTTTTTCTTTCTGGCTGCTGCATTTCTAACTCTACAATTCAGCCATATGTGTAACCCGAAAGCATTTTTCCAACTGATAAGAATACGTTTTCTTCTAATTCTAAATACTGCTCGTGGCCAACTGTGGGACTAAACTTCAGTGCCAAAAGTGATTGAAATAGGCAGTGAAGTGGTTTGAATGGGGTAAAAGGAACTTCCTCCAAAAGCCACCTTATGTTTCCCAGAGTCATGCTTTAAATCTATCACTGGTAACTAGTAATTTGGGACTGGCATTGTCCTCTCCAGGCTCCTCTTTTATATCACAGTGTCCCCAACATGAGGGAGCACATTGGATCTCTAATATCTTTGAATAAATTTGATTGTATGTTGTTTTTTCTCAAGACAGGAAGGCTCAGGCAGCCAGAGGTCACTGGAACATGTTGAGGAGTCTAGGCTGAAAGGCAGGAAAAATTGTGAAGAAAATGAAGGTTGTGGTACCAAGGTTCTACGCTGTTTTTACTAATGTAGGAATTGGCCTGATACCACGGGCCTGTTCAAGCCTTCCACACCTTTCATTTGTTAATATGTCCTAGGTTTTTTTTATTTCTCTGTATTTTCTTATATCAATCTTCCCTGCTGATGCTGTGCTTAAGAGGTCCAAAGTTAAGGATAAGCATGAATGGAGGATGAATGGAGAGACACAGGGCAGAAGCTCTTGTCCATGGCTGGGACTGAACAGTGTGGCTGAAACTGTTAGTTCTGTCTTTTGGGACCAGTTCTAGATAGATAGAGCACAGTGAGAAAATGAAGAAAGAAGAACCTGCCTGGTCTTGTCTCATTGTCTTGATTTCTGTCAATTTAAAAGTCTTGAAACCCTGAAATATCTCTATCAAATAAGACATACTCTTCTATTTCACTATCAGATGTGAGCTAGTAACAAAAAGTATTGCATAGGCTCTTTGTTTTAACTGTAATGGGCTGTAGAGATATAGTTGTCATCAAGAGTAGGAATATTTCCAGGAAATATGAAGTGTATATAATGAAGACCGGGAAAACAAAAATATCCACTAACGGTCTTAAGCAACCTTAATGCAATTTTAACTTTACAGCCAAATTTTGGACTGGAGAAAAGTAACAGTTTTGTATAAATTAAAAGAAAGACAAAGGGCCGGGCATGGTGGCTCATGCCTATAATCCTAGCACTTTGGGAGGCCAAGGTGGGTGGATCACGATGTCAGGAGATAGAGACCATCCTGGCAAACACGGTGAAACCCCGACTTACTAAAAATACAAAAAATTAGCTGGGCGTGGTGGCAGGCACCTGTAGTCCCAGCTACTTGGGAGGCTGAGGCAGGAGAATGGTATGAACCCAGGAGGCAGAGATTGCAGCGAGCCGAGATCGCACCACTGCACTCCAGCCTGGGCAACAGAACGAGACTCCATCTCAAAAAAAAAAAAAAAAAACAAAAAAACCTCAAATATATTAATTCTGAACAACATGAGCAGACTTGAGCTATCTGAGGAACAAGTATACTTAATTTATTTTGTTTTAACTGGGACATCCTCCAAAATATACTACAATCTGATTTAATTATGAGAAAGAAGTAATTAATTAAATTAAAAGTAGAAAGAAACTCTACTTCTAGATTTATGTAACATTAATTCAGTGTTATTTTCATTATGCTGATTCTTATATGAAAGTTGGGCACCCAGATTTTAAATAGAGATTCATTAAAATATTCTATGGTACTTTTGTAGCAAATTTAACACATATTTTAAATGGAAGAGAAATAATTTTAAGAGAAAATTTGGTAAGACAGAAAGATTATTCAATTTTACATGTGAATACAGTAGCAATCACAACTGCTTTTTCTTGTATCATTCCCATGGGTTACTAGGTATAGCAGAGGTTCATATTGTTGGAATAATTTGATAGAATGAAAGCAGAATAAAAATAGAACAAAAAGGAATCTAGACAATCCCCTCAGATTAAATTAGATTATAATTCTACTTTAATTTATTGTCACATTCTTAACACATCACAATTGAGGACTGGAGAAACTGGTTACAAAATGCACTTGAATAAAAATCATAGAATACTGGAGCTAGAAGAGGTTTCAGAATCCAGAGCAGCTCTTCCTTTCTGGCAAGGCAGAGTGGCTGTAGAGAGTAGAGTAGTGGATTATAGCCTGGATTCTAGAGGCAGTCAGCCTGGTTTCAAATATGACTCAACTTCTCACTACCTGTTTAACCTTATATAAGTTACTTACCTCTCCATGCTTCCTGTGAAAGGGAGAAAATAATGTACATCATTAGGTTGTTGTGATGATTAAATTCCTAAGTGCTAACCCCTTAAGATGGTGCCTGGTACTTGATGCATGTTTGATATTAGTGTTCTAACTGAGAATTAAGTTATGCAAGACCTTGTAGACTGAAATGAAGCATTTGCCCTCAATTCTGAACGCAAAAGTTGCACTTTGAAGGGCAAATGAGGAAATTAATTGATGAGCCATTTCTGTTTGAAGAACAACTATTTCTATGTCAATCTATTACCACCCAAGCCACAAAATGCACATTGGGGACATCAATTGGAAGTTTTATAATTTATCTATGCCCTGCCTGTCAAGGAATAGTAAGAGGACACATATGATTTCTTCAACTTCTATACTGGGTCACATCTTTGCTGAGGTGAAGACTATAATATTAAACTGTCTACTTGATACCACAATGTGGGATTCTCACAGACATCTCAAACTTACTGCCACTTTCACATAACCTATTCCTTCCACCCCTGCAAATCAGTAAATTTTGGTAAATTGTTTATCTGTTTAGCCTAAAAGCCTAAGAACCATCATCAATTCCTCTGTTTTTCTTAGCCCACTATCTCCGTCATCCAAGTGATTATTAGAGGAGAGCCATCTCCCACCAAGACTAACAGACTGGACATTCACCAGTTGACCCTGAACTGGAAGAGAAGAACCTTTCACCTGTGTAGTTTCAACAGCCAGAGATCTGTGTAATAAAACAGCTGGGAGAAAGTACCAGGGAAGTTCCCAATCAGTGGCTGTAGTAATTAGAATAGGAATGGAGTTTGTTCTTAGACTGCAGAAAACATCAATTTTGTCCTCTTCTGATTTCTCAGGATGGTACAAACATTTAAGGAGTGGTGCATTCTGGTCATAATACGTCAATGTCACTCCATCAGCAGTCTCAGAACTCATGAGTATTCACTTGACCACACCATTCCTGTGCAGCAGGAATAGTGCTGAATAGTGCTGGAAACTGGTCAGTGTCTATGGCGTGTATGGGCTTTTCTTTGGGGGAACAGAGAAACAAGTTAGGAGGCCATTGTAGTAATCTAGGGAACATGTGATTGTGACCTGAACTTGAGTGGTAGCAGTGGAACTGGAGTTGGAAAGAAATGATAAGATTGCAGATATATTTTGAAAGTAGCCAACAGGATTTGTTAAAGGTAAGGCATGAGGTGTGAGAGAGAGGAATGAAGGGTGACACTAAGCGTTTTGATCTATGCAAAATAAAGGGTATGTCGGCAACCACTGAGATGGAGAAGGTTGTGAACATTTCAAGGGAGACAGAGAGTTCAGTTTTAGATATATAAACTTTGAATTGTCAGCTAGAAATTCAAGTAGAATTGTTGGGCAGGCAGTTGGACATTGAGTCTCAAGTTTGTAAGAGAGCTCTGGGTTGGGAGCTCCGTGATAGAATTTGGAATTAATCAGCATGGATAGCATTTGAAGCTATGTAATTGGAGGAGATTACTATGGGAGTGAGTCTGTGTGAGGAAGAGATGAGGACTGAAACTAAAAAGATGGTGAATACTGCTATGAAGAAAAAAAAAAATAAAACAAGGAAAGGGCATAGGGATTAATGAAGAAAGTATAATTTTAAGAAGGGTAATATTTGTGAAATCAGAGATAATTTCTTTTCCTAAGAAAAGACTAAGACAAATTGAGAAGAAGCAATAATGCAAGACATAATAGAAAAAATTCTCCAGAGTAGGAAAAAAAAACAGAGTTTATAATGTAGAATAGCATATTGTATTCTGAGCAAAGTTAATGAAAGTAGACTCATATCCATAAATATGCTCAGAAAAATGTTGACCATTAAAGACAAAGAAGGCATCCTATAAGCATGCAGAGAAAAAAATTTATCTATAGGGGAATAAAAACAGGCTTTTTAGATTTTCTCCATAAAGAAAAAATGTCAAAAGAACATTGTCTAGGCAGTTCATATACACAGCTAAGATTGCGTGTTACTACATGAAGTGTGAAAGGACTATGAAAATACCATTTTGTCCCCTTATAAAAACAAAGTTAAGTATATTTTTTACTTATTGAGAATCTCACTTCCAAGAACCGTGGTGAGCAATGGTACAAGTAAACATAGAGATTTAGATCTAATCAATTGTTACAAAAAAGACAACAAGAGTAAGTACAAAAGGAAACAACACATTCTTAAACAAGAAACTTATCTTATAAAAGTATTCATGTATTTGTAAATATAAACTTAATTCCAGAAACAGACTTGAGATAGATGACATGAATTTTAAAAAATCAGCAAGAACACACATTAAAGACAAGTGAGATAAATTAATCAAAAAGAGAAGAATATGAAGAATATAAAACTTAGCGGAATTAGCCTCAGAATGTATATTCAATATCATGTATTTTGTAGTGGTGGGTCAGACAACTAGCTCTATGAAAGTCTAGTAAATAATGTGAACAGGTTTTACAAACAACTGTGAAGATTCATAGGGCCTCTAAGGAAATATGTGTCCACACACACATACACTGTCCAGAAGAATCTCAGCTATTCCTGGTATTGTGACCTGAAAAAAGTTTTTTCACTTAAGTTCATGGAGAAATAAGCACTGAATATCATCAAGGACAGTATCCTCGACTCCTTGACAACACATGCATATTGAACATCCACTAAGTTTCATAGAACTGGCTTTTTTTGTTTGGTTTTGTTTGTTTCTTTGTTTGTTTTTTTGTAGAGGCAGGGTCTTGCCATGTTGCCCACGCTAGTCTTGAACTCCTGGACTCTCAAGCAATTCGCTTGCCTCAGCCTGCCAAAATGCTGGGATTACAAGTGTGAATGACTGTATCTGGCCAGAACTGTTTTTTTTAAGTAATGTCACTTAATACAGGTTTATGATATGGTGGCAAAAATGATTTACTCTAAGTAATTTTTACCAAAGGCTAATTCTTTCTGATTGTATGGTTTAATCTTGCTATAGGTTTTTGAGTGTCTAGAGTTATATATATTATTTTAGTCATCATTTATAAATCCTGCCGTTCTTAGCTGATAATTGAAATTGTTGAGAAGTGATTTGAGATTGTGCTTCCTGAAATTTGATAATAAAATGCTATAATCTAGTGAGGTGATAGATATTATAATATCTATCTAATTTGATATTATAATCTATAATACCAGTGAGGTGATATTCTTTTGAGAGAATCACTGTACTCAACAAAATCTTAAATGGAAGGCATGTTTAATTGGAATGCTTTCTTGCCCCTCATTGGAGGTAAGGATATGATAATTAACCATTCAATCATCATCATCATCATCTATAATTCAATACTATTAGATTTGAACCAATAGTATATTCAATAGTATAGAACTAATGGTATAATTCAATACTATTAGTTCAAATAGTTCAAATAGTTGAACTAAGTTCAAATCTAATAATATTGAACTGAATTGTCAAAGAGAGAAAGTCACAGCAGACATAATATAAAAGTAGGCAACATTTCTTATAATTTTAAAATTTGAATTTAGGTAAGATATATTTTACTATATCTTTGGAAAACATTATTGTATTTAAATTTATACTGTTCATACTATCATGGAAGAAACATAACTTTGAGTTCTATTTCATAATGTATACAACTGCATTGTATTCCATCACATGTCATGTTCTCTTTCATTTTATGTAGTTAGATTCTTCTCTGGTCTGAAATATCAGAATAGTACCTTGTGATATGAAGTGAGGGGGTGAGGAACAGCTTGTGTGTTACAAGCTGGAGTGGGAAAAAGGTACTGTGTATAGCACCGCCTCTCTCATGTCAGCCTAATATGCTCATAAGAATTTCAGCTTGGTCTTTGCCTATTTGTATTCTAGCCATAGGCTTAAAAATCTTGTGTGCAGCTTGGAACCATTCTGTTCTGTGGTGGTTCACAGTATTAAATGAGACCTTAGTATGTGTTAGGCACTACCTCAAGGCACCTGGGATGAAGAGATATATTAGGTAGGATATGGGACTATAACAAAGAGATCCCAAAATATAGTGGCTTAAACAAGGCAGTTATTTATTTTAAAATTTGGAAAGGTGCTCCAGGCTTGGTGTAGCAGTGGCTCAGCCATGTTGGAGATTTAACTTCTTGCTCTGCCATTCTCAGAATGTGGCTTCAATTTCATGGACCAAGAGACCACTCCAGGTCTTATGCCAATTTTGCATTCTAGCCAATGGGAAAGGAGAAAAGCAAGGGGAAGACACATCTTCCCCTTTCTAAGGGGAACTATCTAAAAATTATGTATGTGACTTCTGCTCATTTCCTATTGCTAGATCTTAGCCACATGGCCACAGCTAACTGCAAGTGAGGCTGTGAAATGTACCCATGGCTGGATGGCCATGTTTAGCATAACCTCTGCAGGTTCTATTGCTGACAAAGAAGGAGAGAATAAATATTGTCAGACAATTAAAACAGGCCCTTTCTCATGTGGAGAAGGAAGTAGGTATGATCCTTGGCTTAAATTTGGCTCGAAAGTTAGAATTTACTGTTTTAATCCTATTAATATTCTTCATGCTGGTTATACGCCATTTTACTTAGCCTGCCAATGCTGTTGTCCCCTGCAATCTCAATTTATGGGCATTTAAATATAAAATAGTATAGAATTTACAGTGTTTTAACTACATTTCTTCTATCCCATCCTAGTGGCTCATGTTACTAATTTCCCTGCATATGTCATCCAATATCTACTCAAGTTGGCCAAGTGCATGCCCCTCATTCTACTATGAACTCCTAACCAAACTGGAAAACTGTGGTGAGCAGAGCCAAGTTCATAGTAAGCATCCAATAAATATTTGATAGATTTTTATTAAACTGGTAATGAAAGTCAGCACAAGAATTGGATGCTGAACAGAGCAAGAAAACTCAATCTGATCCTGTCCAATTTAAATGTAAACTGAGCTTACATTATTTCTTCTTTTCACTCTCTCCTCACTGTGACATTTATATACTTGTTTAGTTTAGGGCTACACGTAAGAACGACCATGAGCATTTGACTTGGGAAAGGGGAATCAGGAAATTGTTCACCTTCTTGATCATTTTGTCAACCCCTGTTTCCCAAAGGAGACATTTATGTAGCCCAATAACTTTTTTAAGCTGAAATAAAATATATCTTCAGATTTTCTTTCTATATAATTTCTGTAGAAAACATAATTTGCATTCATTTCTATAGAAGAAAAGAATCCCGAAGAAAACTTTTAATTTTATATGACAGCATAGGAAACATAGTTAATAAAAGGAAAAAAGACTAGAGACAAGGGGGACCAGGAGGGAGAGAGAGAGAGGAAGAGAGCTATGATTTTTAAAAAGTTATTGTTATTCATAGCTACTTATCTTGTGCCATGAATGATAAATGAACAACTAGTAGAATGGTAATACAGTACAATACATTGAAAGGCAATTACTAATGATATAGGAGCATTAAAAAACAACTACAGTTAAATTTAGCAAATCAGTCAGAGTATTAAAAATTTTAGATTTATGAAAGAGTGAAGTACTCTTAAAGAACATCTGCAAAATCATAGATGTAATAATGGCATTATACTTCAAGCTGATGAAGAAAATGTTATAAATCACATCATCTGACTTGGAAATTCTCCCAATGCTTGGAACTTTATTTCAAGAGAACCTCTGTTTCTGAATTAAATGCCATAAATTTGAGAATTGTATTCACTTTTGTCACTTGATCCATTTGGTAATACATTTTGTGTGAGCCTCCATAAAACGTTTCCCCCTGACCTTAGACTGAAAATTACTGTTTTTCTGAGTAGTGTCCTTTCCTCTTAAAAGGTGTTTACTTAGGTTGTGTTCACACTGTCTTCTCGGCCAGGACTCTTTAGCGTCTCTGACCTCAGTGCTGCTCTTGTCATTGATTTGGGCTCCTTGGGTATGACAGTATAACTTAGCAATTTTTTTTTTATACTAGCATTGCATATGACACAAAACAGTCTTAGTTTTTCACTCAGAAGTTGTGTTTCTCTTTTGTTGAGATAATGAAACAAACATTTCACACAAATATTCTTTGTTATAATGCTCAAATTTAATCTTTGGAAATTCATCTCAATTAAATTGTACAAAGGTATTGATATCCAGTTTGACTGTAGTGGGCCAGACCTGGGCTAAAACACAGAATGGGTTTATCTAATCGTCATATTTTTTCCTCTCTCTCATGTTCATGTTCCAGGCATTAATATGATAATGTTACATTGTCAAAGTACCCTATTTATCATATTTATTATGATAATGAAGTACTCTAATAAAATATATCACCTAAAGGAAATAACAAGTGTTATGTGGTCTTGAAGTCATAATCTTTTTATTATAGCATAGGCAGGGGGACACTGTATGTGTGTGTGTGTGTGTGTGTGTGTGTGTATATATATATATGGCAAACGCATGTAGACACACATAAACTTAGATGTATTTCTGAAGCATTTAAGAAATAGCCCAATTCAGATTAAAGGAATTAGTTCTTTCTCACTCTGAGATTAAAGGAATTAGTTCTTTCTCACTCTGTGAACATGAAGCAGTACTAATATGTAAAATGAGAGTAGGGAAACATCATACAAATTGTATGAAGTAGAAATCTTCTCAGTAGCAATAGATATACTATTTGAAAAGTACTATAAATAGAAAACAGAGGAACTAACAGCAACTTTTTAAAGGGCTGCTTCTGTTTATGCTTGTAAATTATTGGCCACCCCAGCAATTCTGGTCCATATTTGCAAGGATTGTAGATTGTATGCAAACCTATGCCTAATTGTTATGGACATGGAGCTTTCATTATACCAACGTTTGTCAAGTTTACCTCTAGAGAAGGTGACAATTGAGTCAAAATCTGGCTCCACCTTTGTCTCTGCGTGAACAAGCTATTTTAACTAATTTGAATTTGTTTTTCTCTGTGTAAGGTGGATATATTAATATCCTTTTCAGGAAGTCTTTGTGAGGTTTGAACTGCATAACTTATGTAAACAGCTGGCACCCAGTAGTTGTCCCATGATTGCTCTGCCCCCTGGCTTTGAGGTGCCCTTCTCTGCACTGGCTGCAGTGGGGGTGGCAACAGCTCACTGGAACAGTCTACAGGAGACAAGGTGCCTTTAAAAGCAGACGCAAAAACCAGCCAAACAAATAATACTGGATTTATGGTTCATTATTTTTGAATTTGCCCTTTGTGTTGCTTTACACCAGTAGTGAAGATAATGGAGTCAGAGAACAGTAAGTAAACACTTGTTTTTCATGACGTTTTTGTTTTTAGAATTCACCCAAATTTTCATAATCTCTGATTATGTAATTAATTAACTGATTAATTGTTGACAATTAAATGTGAACAAAGAATAATTGTAAATACATATAATCCACATGAATCAATGGATAGGGTTTTGTTTTGTTAGAATTAGCTCTCCCTCGGGGCTAATGTGACCATATTCTAGATATTAATTTAGCATAAGTGGCAAACTGTTTTGGTTTCTGTGGAGATTTTTTGTTCCGGTTTACTGGTATATAACTGTTTCCTCACCTTTTCATTTCCTGAAACAGCACCAAGTACAGTATCTAAATTTTGACTAATATAAATCAAAGCACATGCTTTCCTTTCAGTAAAGTCCTTTATTTCAACACATGTGCAGGATTTTCCTTTTTAATGCATTAGACATCTGTTATTACTAATGGGGATAAAATGTCACATGTTAAAAACAATACAAGTTATTAAAAGCATTCAGATTTTAAATATTTTGAAATTCTGCTAGAAAAGTTGATTTTTTTCTTTTGTTCTGTGGCTGAGTTTTCAAAACATGAATATGCAAAATATGTTAAAATGAATATGCGTATGAACATGTGAATATGAATTTGTAAAAGCTCTTGGAGATCACATTTATCAGGTTCTAATATATTCTTTTAGAAAGTAAATATTAAATTTTACACAATTTCTATGCACCTTCACACACACACACACACACACACACACACACACTGGGGCTAAGTAGGAAGCAAAACTGTCTACTAATTGTTTAAAAGTCTGGGATTTCATTAGAGATGTTAAGTGTATTCCTGACTAGTCAATAAATGCCTTAGTGTTAGTACAGATTACTGTTATCGGTTTGTTTTGGGGAAGGGGTTTGTGTGTTTGTATGTAAATTATAGATAAACTGAGCTGTGTTTTAGATGAAATCACTTAACATTTAATCAAATTTTCCATTTAAGTGTCAGTAGAATGAAAGAGCATGTTTGTTAAATGGTTTTCGTTTAAAATTTTAAGCTCTGAGTATTTAATGGTAAATTTAATACTTATCTTTCCAATTAATTTTAACTTCCTTTTTTGGGGAAGGCTGTCAGAATATATGTTTTGTTGAAGACAGATTTATAAATGAAAATCAGTGTTTTCCCAAAACCAATGATCTCTTTTATGTAAAACAGTATAAAAACTGGGAAACTAGGCTGTTAGAAGTCAGGATACTGAATATCCTTGCAAGAAGAGAGTGGCAATGATTGGAAGGGGGCCTGCAGTGTGCTGGTAAGGTTCTACTCTGAAGTATCCAAAAAAAAAAGTCACAGAATATAACTGCTAAGCATCTTAAATACCTACTTCAAATGTTTTAGAGTTAAAAAGACAAGCGTTCTCACCCAGATAACTAGATCCTGCTCTTCAACTGAGAGTAGATATCATAAATTGTATTGTTGTGTTGCTCTTTTTAGTTTAAAATAACTTTATTATTTTTCTGATTACAAAAGGATGGCCTGATTACAAACCAGGAAAATACAAACAAGCACAAAAAATGATCAGTCCCCTCTAGCATATATAAAATAAACATTTATATTTATAGATATAAAAATATGCACTTACACAGATATACATGTTCTCATATGAAGCAGAAATAAAATTATGCCTTACATACTGCTTTATAAAATACATTTTTCTTATCAATTTTTGGAATTATCTTTCTGCAGTACAAACTATTTTGATAACTCATCCTTCTAATGGATGCAACAGTTTTAAATAAGGACTTACTTTTTTAGACATCTAGGCTATTTTCCATGTTTTGATATTATAAACAATACTGAGGTGCATATTTTGTAGTGCCATCTTTGTGCATGTTCTTGATTATTTCCTTAGCCTAAATTCTTACAAGTGAACTTTTTGTAGGCAAGTTGTAAGAATATGCAAAATGCCATAATGTTATAAATATGACTTAGATCTTCCCAATCAGAGCCAAGGTTCAGAGAGCGTTCTTGAATCCCTTCTAACTCCTTTCTTAACATGGTAAATTATTTGAACTTCAGATACTCTTGAATCTCCCCAAGAGGAAACAGTCTTACTCCCAAGGAAAATTCTGTTTTTCTCATTGAGTCAATGACCCTCATCTAATCAATGAGTGTTCTGTAGGTTTCAGAATAGCAATTCCAGACACTTTCTTTTCTACCATTGTCTGGCTGTTGGTCTTAGTAGTTACAGTTAGACCTGATATACATATGTGGGGCCAATGTTTGGTGAAGAACTATCAAAATTCCTGGACTTGTTTTCAATGCACAGAAAAATACTGATGCTCACTTAAATACCTATTTTGGCTACCATAGATAGAAATATTCAATAATCGTTATTATTAAGACATAAATTATTCAAGAGAGAGACATCTATTATGAAAAAAGAGTAAAACTGCCTACCAGATCATGGAGGAAAAGGAAGAAAAGTCAACTCTTTTTAAGGTTTGAGCTAGGAATAAAAACAAACAATTTACAGGCCAGGTGCAGTGGCTCACGCCTGTAATCCCAGCACTTTGGGAGGCCAAGGTGGGTGGATCACTTGAGGTCAGGAGTTCGAGACCAGCCTGGCCAACATGGTGAAACTTCCTCTCTACTAAAAATACAGAATTAGCTGAGCATAGTGACAGGTGCCTGTAATCCCAGCTACTTGGGAGGCTGAGGTGGGAGAATCGCTTGAACCCAGGAGGCAGAGGTAGCGGTGAGCTGAGATCTTGCCACTGCACTCCAGTCTGGGCAACAGAGTGAGACTCCATCTCAAAACAAAAACAAAAACAAAAACAAACAAACAAAAAAGACTTTACATATGCAGAATTCATTCTAAAATACACGTGAAGGCACTCTGATTGAAATACTTTTTTTTTTTGCATGTATGTATGTTTCCATGTATGTGAATCACACCATTGGCAGGGAGCAGGGGGACTGTGGAATTGAGAAGCAGAAGTTCTGAGGGTGTTCAGTGTAAAGACCCTGAGGTTTGGATTGAAGTATGATGCATATATTCATGTGCATGTAATTTGGGAAGAAGTTGTTGTGTTTTGTTACATAATGCTTTGAGTTTGGGCCTTTTTCAGCCTGTTTTATGTTAACTTTAGAAGCAGTTGACTGAATCTGATGAAATGTAGTATACTAATAAAGGGTATGAAGTTTAATTTGTGGTTCTGTCATCTGAAACAAAATGGCATCCAATATATATTTTTTAACTGAACTCATCTGCTTTAATTTTAATGGGCTTTGGTGAGATTAGGCAAATAAATAGTGATGAAAGAAATGGCATGGCTTGTTCAATAAGATCTACAATTAACAAAACCACTACTTGTCAAATGCTTGTTAACTATACTCACCACATTTTTTGGCCAAAAATATGAACCGATGGTCAGAATATTTGAAATTGGGTATGTTTCCCAAATTGGAAACATTTTAGTACATTTCAGAAGGCTCTTTACCATCAACCCTCAAATGAGCCACTTGAAGTTGAATCAAAGCTTTTAAAAGAAATGGGATATTTAATAATTCTCCTTTTATTCTAGGCAAGGAGGAAAATTTATTATATAACATGCTACATATGTAAAAAGAGCTATGCATTTTTACATGTTGAGAGATTATGTGCAAGTGAAGTCCAAGTTTATCTTTGCAAAAACTGTTACTTAGATTGCAGGTAAACCTAGGCCAAAGAATACAAAGCTTTTGCCATGATATTGTGTAAAGCCAATAATGTTAAAGTGCAAAAAACAAAAAATCTGTTTGTATAAAGAGAATAGGTTAGGTGTCAAATTTTTAAAGACTGTGTAAATGGCACAGATAACAGCGGATATCCAAAGATGCACTTCAAGACTCACATTGCTTCTCTGATGCACCAAGAAGATGCCCTTTCTTTTTTCCTCTCTGATTCCTTTCTATGGGAGGCAGGTAGAAGCGTCTTAACTTTTTTGGGTAGACAGAGACATATGTCTCAGGGAACCTACAACATAGCACGGCACACCACCTCATTTCCAGTTGAACGGGCTGAATAAGTTCTAGGTTTTCACGTTTCATATCAGCCTAGATCAAGTAGTTTATTTACTTGAAAATAAATTCCCAGAGGATTTACCAAATGTATGGTAACTTTTTCATATAAAAAGCTTTATATGCAAATTTAAGAGTTTTGTTTGTTTGTTTGTTTGTTTGTTTATGGAGTCTTGTTCTGTTGCCCAGGTTGGAGTGGAATGGTGCCATCTCAGCTCACTGCAGCCTCTCCCTCCCTGATTCAAGTGATTCTCCTGCCTCAGCCTCCTGAGTAGTTGGGACTACAGGCTTACTCCACTGGGCCTGGCTAATGTTTGTATTTTTAATAGAGATGGGGTTTCTCCATGTTGGCCAGGCTGGTCTTGAACCCCTGACGTCAGGTGATCTACCTGCTTCTGCCTCCCAAAGTGCTGGGATTACAGGCCTGAGCCACCACGCCCGGCTGATATTTCAGGAGTGTAGAGTTTACAGTGACCTTCCTGGCAGACCAAAGATTGTGATTACATACTCCATGGACCAGAAGCCTTACCTTTAAATTTATATGTTTAAAAACATAAAAGAGTGATTAAGGCAGCAACTTAGATTGGGCACAAAATGTCATACTACTTAAAAAGTTTTGATTATATTTAGGAGAAACAGGACAGGTATTTAATAATCCTATTCTATGTGTTATCATGAGTCTTTCTAAAAGGCTGAATTATCATTTTGTCCTACACACACGTTCAACATTGAAATAACATAAACAACAATCATGGCATTGGCTAAATTTTTATATTGTGTGAGGCACTGTACTCATATGATCTTTTCTGAGTCTTATATGAGCACTTATATGATCTCTTCTGAGTCTTTAAATCGTTCTGTGTTTATGATTTCCACTTTACAAATCAGGATGAGTAGGTTTAAGTTTTAAGTTAGTAATCTAATTTAGCAACAGAATTAGGATGTGCAAATACTACAAATCCATATTTGAGAATGTAGCTGATGAAGAATATCAGCACAGACCAAGCAACTCAGAGTCAAGCATTCAGTACTTGTCTATAGTCTTTAGGATCAGAGTGAAAAAACGAGTCTCGATTTTTATTCCAGAGACCACATAATGCCATGCACAAAATGTTGGTTTCACTTTCATGAAACATTTGAAGAAAAATTACAATAGAACAAGACATGAGTTCAGTATCTGTGAATGGCTCATTAAAGCTAATTATAATGAGAGGGTGCTGACCAGAACTTGGGCCTAACTTCACCCAAAATGTTGGCAAAGTTCAGGAACCTTTGAGTGAACTTGTGCCAAGTTAATGATATATAGCAAACTTTCTATGGTGTTTTATAGATTCAAAGGATTGTCATAGTAATTATCTGATTATTTTAATTCTTAAATTTTATTTTGAAATAATTATAGATTCACAGGACTATGCAAAGATGACAATTATTCATTTTTTACAATATTTGTACTTACATATAATGATCATATAATCATCACCAAATATTCTTAATCCCTCAGAGTTTGGTCTCTGAAATCCTTGTCTGGGTGTAAATCTTAGCTTCAGTATTTGTTAGTTGATTGAGCTTGGAAAAATTATTTAACATCCATATTCCTTAGTGTCCTCATCACTATGGAAATAACAATAGTGTATAAGTCCTAAAATTTTTATGAGAACTTTACAAGTTTAACACAGTGTTTAGTACATATAAAGAACTCAACACAGTGTTTAGAACATGTGCTGTCATAAGTTTTCAGTACAATTGTTATATTATTACAGATATTACTACTTATTATTATGGATAATATTACTTCATTCAGACCCAATAATCCAATTATTTTGTTGTACTTCTTGAGACCCTTTTTGGTTTCTCCAATATTTCGCTGAACTCTGGTATTCAATATAGCCAATCAGTTCAAGATCTAGCCAGTACCAAATACAGATTTGTATTACTAT